>NW_028325235.1:0-12500 GCF_987193195.1 Phasianus colchicus | reverse complement strand
TAGGGTTAGGGTTAGGGTTAGGGTTAGGGTTAGGGTTAGGGTTAGGGTTAGGGTTAGGGTTAGGGTTAGGGTTAGGGTTAGGGTTAGGGTTAGGGTTAGGGTTAGGGTTAGGGTTAGGGTTAGGGTTAGGGTTAGGGTTAGGGTTAGGGTTAGGGTTAGGGTTAGGGTTAGGGTTAGGGTTAGGGTTAGGGTTAGGGTTAGGGTTAGGGTTAGGGTTAGGGTTAGGGTTAGGGTTAGGGTTAGGGTTAGGGTTAGGGTTAGGGTTAGGGTTAGGGTTAGGGTTAGGGTTAGGGTTAGGGTTAGGGTTAGGGTTAGGGTTAGGGTTAGGGTTAGGGTTAGGGTTAGGGTTAGGGTTAGGGTTAGGGTTAGGGTTAGGGTTAGGGTTAGGGTTAGGGTTAGGGTTAGGGTTAGGGTTAGGGTTAGGGTTAGGGTTAGGGTTAGGGTTAGGGTTAGGGTTAGGGTTAGGGTTAGGGTTAGGGTTAGGGTTAGGGTTAGGGTTAGGGTTAGGGTTAGGGTTAGGGTTAGGGTTAGGGTTAGGGTTAGGGTTAGGGTTAGGGTTAGGGTTAGGGTTAGGGTTAGGGTTAGGGTTAGGGTTAGGGTTAGGGTTAGGGTTAGGGTTAGGGTTAGGGTTAGGGTTAGGGTTAGGGTTAGGGTTAGGGTTAGGGTTAGGGTTAGGGTTAGGGTTAGGGTTAGGGTTAGGGTTAGGGTTAGGGTTAGGGTTAGGGTTAGGGTTAGGGTTAGGGTTAGGGTTAGGGTTAGGGTTAGGGTTAGGGTTAGGGTTAGGGTTAGGGTTAGGGTTAGGGTTAGGGTTAGGGTTAGGGTTAGGGTTAGGGTTAGGGTTAGGGTTAGGGTTAGGGTTAGGGTTAGGGTTAGGGTTAGGGTTAGGGTTAGGGTTAGGGTTAGGGTTAGGGTTAGGGTTAGGGTTAGGGTTAGGGTTAGGGTTAGGGTTAGGGTTAGGGTTAGGGTTAGGGTTAGGGTTAGGGTTAGGGTTAGGGTTAGGGTTAGGGTTAGGGTTAGGGTTAGGGTTAGGGTTAGGGTTAGGGTTAGGGTTAGGGTTAGGGTTAGGGTTAGGGTTAGGGTTAGGGTTAGGGTTAGGGTTAGGGTTAGGGTTAGGGTTAGGGTTAGGGTTAGGGTTAGGGTTAGGGTTAGGGTTAGGGTTAGGGTTAGGGTTAGGGTTAGGGTTAGGGTTAGGGTTAGGGTTAGGGTTAGGGTTAGGGTTAGGGTTAGGGTTAGGGTTAGGGTTAGGGTTAGGGTTAGGGTTAGGGTTAGGGTTAGGGTTAGGGTTAGGGTTAGGGTTAGGGTTAGGGTTAGGGTTAGGGTTAGGGTTAGGGTTAGGGTTAGGGTTAGGGTTAGGGTTAGGGTTAGGGTTAGGGTTAGGGTTAGGGTTAGGGTTAGGGTTAGGGTTAGGGTTAGGGTTAGGGTTAGGGTTAGGGTTAGGGTTAGGGTTAGGGTTAGGGTTAGGGTTAGGGTTAGGGTTAGGGTTAGGGTTAGGGTTAGGGTTAGGGTTAGGGTTAGGGTTAGGGTTAGGGTTAGGGTTAGGGTTAGGGTTAGGGTTAGGGTTAGGGTTAGGGTTAGGGTTAGGGTTAGGGTTAGGGTTAGGGTTAGGGTTAGGGTTAGGGTTAGGGTTAGGGTTAGGGTTAGGGTTAGGGTTAGGGTTAGGGTTAGGGTTAGGGTTAGGGTTAGGGTTAGGGTTAGGGTTAGGGTTAGGGTTAGGGTTAGGGTTAGGGTTAGGGTTAGGGTTAGGGTTAGGGTTAGGGTTAGGGTTAGGGTTAGGGTTAGGGTTAGGGTTAGGGTTAGGGTTAGGGTTAGGGTTAGGGTTAGGGTTAGGGTTAGGGTTAGGGTTAGGGTTAGGGTTAGGGTTAGGGTTAGGGTTAGGGTTAGGGTTAGGGTTAGGGTTAGGGTTAGGGTTAGGGTTAGGGTTAGGGTTAGGGTTAGGGTTAGGGTTAGGGTTAGGGTTAGGGTTAGGGTTAGGGTTAGGGTTAGGGTTAGGGTTAGGGTTAGGGTTAGGGTTAGGGTTAGGGTTAGGGTTAGGGTTAGGGTTAGGGTTAGGGTTAGGGTTAGGGTTAGGGTTAGGGTTAGGGTTAGGGTTAGGGTTAGGGTTAGGGTTAGGGTTAGGGTTAGGGTTAGGGTTAGGGTTAGGGTTAGGGTTAGGGTTAGGGTTAGGGTTAGGGTTAGGGTTAGGGTTAGGGTTAGGGTTAGGGTTAGGGTTAGGGTTAGGGTTAGGGTTAGGGTTAGGGTTAGGGTTAGGGTTAGGGTTAGGGTTAGGGTTAGGGTTAGGGTTAGGGTTAGGGTTAGGGTTAGGGTTAGGGTTAGGGTTAGGGTTAGGGTTAGGGTTAGGGTTAGGGTTAGGGTTAGGGTTAGGGTTAGGGTTAGGGTTAGGGTTAGGGTTAGGGTTAGGGTTAGGGTTAGGGTTAGGGTTAGGGTTAGGGTTAGGGTTAGGGTTAGGGTTAGGGTTAGGGTTAGGGTTAGGGTTAGGGTTAGGGTTAGGGTTAGGGTTAGGGTTAGGGTTAGGGTTAGGGTTAGGGTTAGGGTTAGGGTTAGGGTTAGGGTTAGGGTTAGGGTTAGGGTTAGGGTTAGGGTTAGGGTTAGGGTTAGGGTTAGGGTTAGGGTTAGGGTTAGGGTTAGGGTTAGGGTTAGGGTTAGGGTTAGGGTTAGGGTTAGGGTTAGGGTTAGGGTTAGGGTTTAGGGTTAGGGTTAGGGTTAGGGTTAGGGTTAGGGTTAGGGTTAGGGTTAGGGTTAGGGTTAGGGTTAGGGTTAGGGTTAGGGTTAGGGTTAGGGTTAGGGTTAGGGTTAGGGTTAGGGTTAGGGTTAGGGTTAGGGTTAGGGTTAGGGTTAGGGTTAGGGTTAGGGTTAGGGTTAGGGTTAGGGTTAGGGTTAGGGTTAGGGTTAGGGTTAGGGTTAGGGTTAGGGTTAGGGTTAGGGTTAGGGTTAGGGTTAGGGTTAGGGTTAGGGTTAGGGTTAGGGTTAGGGTTAGGGTTAGGGTTAGGGTTAGGGTTAGGGTTAGGGTTAGGGTTAGGGTTAGGGTTAGGGTTAGGGTTAGGGTTAGGGTTAGGGTTAGGGTTAGGGTTAGGGTTAGGGTTAGGGTTAGGGTTAGGGTTAGGGTTAGGGTTAGGGTTAGGGTTAGGGTTAGGGTTAGGGTTAGGGTTAGGGTTAGGGTTAGGGTTAGGGTTAGGGTTAGGGTTAGGGTTAGGGTTAGGGTTAGGGTTAGGGTTAGGGTTAGGGTTAGGGTTAGGGTTAGGGTTAGGGTTAGGGTTAGGGTTAGGGTTAGGGTTAGGGTTAGGGTTAGGGTTAGGGTTAGGGTTAGGGTTAGGGTTAGGGTTAGGGTTAGGGTTAGGGTTAGGGTTAGGGTTAGGGTTAGGGTTAGGGTTAGGGTTAGGGTTAGGGTTAGGGTTAGGGTTAGGGTTAGGGTTAGGGTTAGGGTTAGGGTTAGGGTTAGGGTTAGGGTTAGGGTTAGGGTTAGGGTTAGGGTTAGGGTTAGGGTTAGGGTTAGGGTTAGGGTTAGGGTTAGGGTTAGGGTTAGGGTTAGGGTTAGGGTTAGGGTTAGGGTTAGGGTTAGGGTTAGGGTTAGGGTTAGGGTTAGGGTTAGGGTTAGGGTTAGGGTTAGGGTTAGGGTTAGGGTTAGGGTTAGGGTTAGGGTTAGGGTTAGGGTTAGGGTTAGGGTTAGGGTTAGGGTTAGGGTTAGGGTTAGGGTTAGGGTTAGGGTTAGGGTTAGGGTTAGGGTTAGGGTTAGGGTTAGGGTTAGGGTTAGGGTTAGGGTTAGGGTTAGGGTTAGGGTTAGGGTTAGGGTTAGGGTTAGGGTTAGGGTTAGGGTTAGGGTTAGGGTTAGGGTTAGGGTTAGGGTTAGGGTTAGGGTTAGGGTTAGGGTTAGGGTTAGGGTTAGGGTTAGGGTTAGGGTTAGGGTTAGGGTTAGGGTTAGGGTTAGGGTTAGGGTTAGGGTTAGGGTTAGGGTTAGGGTTAGGGTTAGGGTTAGGGTTAGGGTTAGGGTTAGGGTTAGGGTTAGGGTTAGGGTTAGGGTTAGGGTTAGGGTTAGGGTTAGGGTTAGGGTTAGGGTTAGGGTTAGGGTTAGGGTTAGGGTTAGGGTTAGGGTTAGGGTTAGGGTTAGGGTTAGGGTTAGGGTTAGGGTTAGGGTTAGGGTTAGGGTTAGGGTTAGGGTTAGGGTTAGGGTTAGGGTTAGGGTTAGGGTTAGGGTTAGGGTTAGGGTTAGGGTTAGGGTTAGGGTTAGGGTTAGGGTTAGGGTTAGGGTTAGGGTTAGGGTTAGGGTTAGGGTTAGGGTTAGGGTTAGGGTTAGGGTTAGGGTTAGGGTTAGGGTTAGGGTTAGGGTTAGGGTTAGGGTTAGGGTTAGGGTTAGGGTTAGGGTTAGGGTTAGGGTTAGGGTTAGGGTTAGGGTTAGGGTTAGGGTTAGGGTTAGGGTTAGGGTTAGGGTTAGGGTTAGGGTTAGGGTTAGGGTTAGGGTTAGGGTTAGGGTTAGGGTTAGGGTTAGGGTTAGGGTTAGGGTTAGGGTTAGGGTTAGGGTTAGGGTTAGGGTTAGGGTTAGGGTTAGGGTTAGGGTTAGGGTTAGGGTTAGGGTTAGGGTTAGGGTTAGGGTTAGGGTTAGGGTTAGGGTTAGGGTTAGGGTTAGGGTTAGGGTTAGGGTTAGGGTTAGGGTTAGGGTTAGGGTTAGGGTTAGGGTTAGGGTTAGGGTTAGGGTTAGGGTTAGGGTTAGGGTTAGGGTTAGGGTTAGGGTTAGGGTTAGGGTTAGGGTTAGGGTTAGGGTTAGGGTTAGGGTTAGGGTTAGGGTTAGGGTTAGGGTTAGGGTTAGGGTTAGGGTTAGGGTTAGGGTTAGGGTTAGGGTTAGGGTTAGGGTTAGGGTTAGGGTTAGGGTTAGGGTTAGGGTTAGGGTTAGGGTTAGGGTTAGGGTTAGGGTTAGGGTTAGGGTTAGGGTTAGGGTTAGGGTTAGGGTTAGGGTTAGGGTTAGGGTTAGGGTTAGGGTTAGGGTTAGGGTTAGGGTTAGGGTTAGGGTTAGGGTTAGGGTTAGGGTTAGGGTTAGGGTTAGGGTTAGGGTTAGGGTTAGGGTTAGGGTTAGGGTTAGGGTTAGGGTTAGGGTTAGGGTTAGGGTTAGGGTTAGGGTTAGGGTTAGGGTTAGGGTTAGGGTTAGGGTTAGGGTTAGGGTTAGGGTTAGGGTTAGGGTTAGGGTTAGGGTTAGGGTTAGGGTTAGGGTTAGGGTTAGGGTTAGGGTTAGGGTTAGGGTTAGGGTTAGGGTTAGGGTTAGGGTTAGGGTTAGGGTTAGGGTTAGGGTTAGGGTTAGGGTTAGGGTTAGGGTTAGGGTTAGGGTTAGGGTTAGGGTTAGGGTTAGGGTTAGGGTTAGGGTTAGGGTTAGGGTTAGGGTTAGGGTTAGGGTTAGGGTTAGGGTTAGGGTTAGGGTTAGGGTTAGGGTTAGGGTTAGGGTTAGGGTTAGGGTTAGGGTTAGGGTTAGGGTTAGGGTTAGGGTTAGGGTTAGGGTTAGGGTTAGGGTTAGGGTTAGGGTTAGGGTTAGGGTTAGGGTTAGGGTTAGGGTTAGGGTTAGGGTTAGGGTTAGGGTTAGGGTTAGGGTTAGGGTTAGGGTTAGGGTTAGGGTTAGGGTTAGGGTTAGGGTTAGGGTTAGGGTTAGGGTTAGGGTTAGGGTTAGGGTTAGGGTTAGGGTTAGGGTTAGGGTTAGGGTTAGGGTTAGGGTTAGGGTTAGGGTTAGGGTTAGGGTTAGGGTTAGGGTTAGGGTTAGGGTTAGGGTTAGGGTTAGGGTTAGGGTTAGGGTTAGGGTTAGGGTTAGGGTTAGGGTTAGGGTTAGGGTTAGGGTTAGGGTTAGGGTTAGGGTTAGGGTTAGGGTTAGGGTTAGGGTTAGGGTTAGGGTTAGGGTTAGGGTTAGGGTTAGGGTTAGGGTTAGGGTTAGGGTTAGGGTTAGGGTTAGGGTTAGGGTTAGGGTTAGGGTTAGGGTTAGGGTTAGGGTTAGGGTTAGGGTTAGGGTTAGGGTTAGGGTTAGGGTTAGGGTTAGGGTTAGGGTTAGGGTTAGGGTTAGGGTTAGGGTTAGGGTTAGGGTTAGGGTTAGGGTTAGGGTTAGGGTTAGGGTTAGGGTTAGGGTTAGGGTTAGGGTTAGGGTTAGGGTTAGGGTTAGGGTTAGGGTTAGGGTTAGGGTTAGGGTTAGGGTTAGGGTTAGGGTTAGGGTTAGGGTTAGGGTTAGGGTTAGGGTTAGGGTTAGGGTTAGGGTTAGGGTTAGGGTTAGGGTTAGGGTTAGGGTTAGGGTTAGGGTTAGGGTTAGGGTTAGGGTTAGGGTTAGGGTTAGGGTTAGGGTTAGGGTTAGGGTTAGGGTTAGGGTTAGGGTTAGGGTTAGGGTTAGGGTTAGGGTTAGGGTTAGGGTTAGGGTTAGGGTTAGGGTTAGGGTTAGGGTTAGGGTTAGGGTTAGGGTTAGGGTTAGGGTTAGGGTTAGGGTTAGGGTTAGGGTTAGGGTTAGGGTTAGGGTTAGGGTTAGGGTTAGGGTTAGGGTTAGGGTTAGGGTTAGGGTTAGGGTTAGGGTTAGGGTTAGGGTTAGGGTTAGGGTTAGGGTTAGGGTTAGGGTTAGGGTTAGGGTTAGGGTTAGGGTTAGGGTTAGGGTTAGGGTTAGGGTTAGGGTTAGGGTTAGGGTTAGGGTTAGGGTTAGGGTTAGGGTTAGGGTTAGGGTTAGGGTTAGGGTTAGGGTTAGGGTTAGGGTTAGGGTTAGGGTTAGGGTTAGGGTTAGGGTTAGGGTTAGGGTTAGGGTTAGGGTTAGGGTTAGGGTTAGGGTTAGGGTTAGGGTTAGGGTTAGGGTTAGGGTTAGGGTTAGGGTTAGGGTTAGGGTTAGGGTTAGGGTTAGGGTTAGGGTTAGGGTTAGGGTTAGGGTTAGGGTTAGGGTTAGGGTTAGGGTTAGGGTTAGGGTTAGGGTTAGGGTTAGGGTTAGGGTTAGGGTTAGGGTTAGGGTTAGGGTTAGGGTTAGGGTTAGGGTTAGGGTTAGGGTTAGGGTTAGGGTTAGGGTTAGGGTTAGGGTTAGGGTTAGGGTTAGGGTTAGGGTTAGGGTTAGGGTTAGGGTTAGGGTTAGGGTTAGGGTTAGGGTTAGGGTTAGGGTTAGGGTTAGGGTTAGGGTTAGGGTTAGGGTTAGGGTTAGGGTTAGGGTTAGGGTTAGGGTTAGGGTTAGGGTTAGGGTTAGGGTTAGGGTTAGGGTTAGGGTTAGGGTTAGGGTTAGGGTTAGGGTTAGGGTTAGGGTTAGGGTTAGGGTTAGGGTTAGGGTTAGGGTTAGGGTTAGGGTTAGGGTTAGGGTTAGGGTTAGGGTTAGGGTTAGGGTTAGGGTTAGGGTTAGGGTTAGGGTTAGGGTTAGGGTTAGGGTTAGGGTTAGGGTTAGGGTTAGGGTTAGGGTTAGGGTTAGGGTTAGGGTTAGGGTTAGGGTTAGGGTTAGGGTTAGGGTTAGGGTTAGGGTTAGGGTTAGGGTTAGGGTTAGGGTTAGGGTTAGGGTTAGGGTTAGGGTTAGGGTTAGGGTTAGGGTTAGGGTTAGGGTTAGGGTTAGGGTTAGGGTTAGGGTTAGGGTTAGGGTTAGGGTTAGGGTTAGGGTTAGGGTTAGGGTTAGGGTTAGGGTTAGGGTTAGGGTTAGGGTTAGGGTTAGGGTTAGGGTTAGGGTTAGGGTTAGGGTTAGGGTTAGGGTTAGGGTTAGGGTTAGGGTTAGGGTTAGGGTTAGGGTTAGGGTTAGGGTTAGGGTTAGGGTTAGGGTTAGGGTTAGGGTTAGGGTTAGGGTTAGGGTTAGGGTTAGGGTTAGGGTTAGGGTTAGGGTTAGGGTTAGGGTTAGGGTTAGGGTTAGGGTTAGGGTTAGGGTTAGGGTTAGGGTTAGGGTTAGGGTTAGGGTTAGGGTTAGGGTTAGGGTTAGGGTTAGGGTTAGGGTTAGGGTTAGGGTTAGGGTTAGGGTTAGGGTTAGGGTTAGGGTTAGGGTTAGGGTTAGGGTTAGGGTTAGGGTTAGGGTTAGGGTTAGGGTTAGGGTTAGGGTTAGGGTTAGGGTTAGGGTTAGGGTTAGGGTTAGGGTTAGGGTTAGGGTTAGGGTTAGGGTTAGGGTTAGGGTTAGGGTTAGGGTTAGGGTTAGGGTTAGGGTTAGGGTTAGGGTTAGGGTTAGGGTTAGGGTTAGGGTTAGGGTTAGGGTTAGGGTTAGGGTTAGGGTTAGGGTTAGGGTTAGGGTTAGGGTTAGGGTTAGGGTTAGGGTTAGGGTTAGGGTTAGGGTTAGGGTTAGGGTTAGGGTTAGGGTTAGGGTTAGGGTTAGGGTTAGGGTTAGGGTTAGGGTTAGGGTTAGGGTTAGGGTTAGGGTTAGGGTTAGGGTTAGGGTTAGGGTTAGGGTTAGGGTTAGGGTTAGGGTTAGGGTTAGGGTTAGGGTTAGGGTTAGGGTTAGGGTTAGGGTTAGGGTTAGGGTTAGGGTTAGGGTTAGGGTTAGGGTTAGGGTTAGGGTTAGGGTTAGGGTTAGGGTTAGGGTTAGGGTTAGGGTTAGGGTTAGGGTTAGGGTTAGGGTTAGGGTTAGGGTTAGGGTTAGGGTTAGGGTTAGGGTTAGGGTTAGGGTTAGGGTTAGGGTTAGGGTTAGGGTTAGGGTTAGGGTTAGGGTTAGGGTTAGGGTTAGGGTTAGGGTTAGGGTTAGGGTTAGGGTTAGGGTTAGGGTTAGGGTTAGGGTTAGGGTTAGGGTTAGGGTTAGGGTTAGGGTTAGGGTTAGGGTTAGGGTTAGGGTTAGGGTTAGGGTTAGGGTTAGGGTTAGGGTTAGGGTTAGGGTTAGGGTTAGGGTTAGGGTTAGGGTTAGGGTTAGGGTTAGGGTTAGGGTTAGGGTTAGGGTTAGGGTTAGGGTTAGGGTTAGGGTTAGGGTTAGGGTTAGGGTTAGGGTTAGGGTTAGGGTTAGGGTTAGGGTTAGGGTTAGGGTTAGGGTTAGGGTTAGGGTTAGGGTTAGGGTTAGGGTTAGGGTTAGGGTTAGGGTTAGGGTTAGGGTTAGGGTTAGGGTTAGGGTTAGGGTTAGGGTTAGGGTTAGGGTTAGGGTTAGGGTTAGGGTTAGGGTTAGGGTTAGGGTTAGGGTTAGGGTTAGGGTTAGGGTTAGGGTTAGGGTTAGGGTTAGGGTTAGGGTTAGGGTTAGGGTTAGGGTTAGGGTTAGGGTTAGGGTTAGGGTTAGGGTTAGGGTTAGGGTTAGGGTTAGGGTTAGGGTTAGGGTTAGGGTTAGGGTTAGGGTTAGGGTTAGGGTTAGGGTTAGGGTTAGGGTTAGGGTTAGGGTTAGGGTTAGGGTTAGGGTTAGGGTTAGGGTTAGGGTTAGGGTTAGGGTTAGGGTTAGGGTTAGGGTTAGGGTTAGGGTTAGGGTTAGGGTTAGGGTTAGGGTTAGGGTTAGGGTTAGGGTTAGGGTTAGGGTTAGGGTTAGGGTTAGGGTTAGGGTTAGGGTTAGGGTTAGGGTTAGGGTTAGGGTTAGGGTTAGGGTTAGGGTTAGGGTTAGGGTTAGGGTTAGGGTTAGGGTTAGGGTTAGGGTTAGGGTTAGGGTTAGGGTTAGGGTTAGGGTTAGGGTTAGGGTTAGGGTTAGGGTTAGGGTTAGGGTTAGGGTTAGGGTTAGGGTTAGGGTTAGGGTTAGGGTTAGGGTTAGGGTTAGGGTTAGGGTTAGGGTTAGGGTTAGGGTTAGGGTTAGGGTTAGGGTTAGGGTTAGGGTTAGGGTTAGGGTTAGGGTTAGGGTTAGGGTTAGGGTTAGGGTTAGGGTTAGGGTTAGGGTTAGGGTTAGGGTTAGGGTTAGGGTTAGGGTTAGGGTTAGGGTTAGGGTTAGGGTTAGGGTTAGGGTTAGGGTTAGGGTTAGGGTTAGGGTTAGGGTTAGGGTTAGGGTTAGGGTTAGGGTTAGGGTTAGGGTTAGGGTTAGGGTTAGGGTTAGGGTTAGGGTTAGGGTTAGGGTTAGGGTTAGGGTTAGGGTTAGGGTTAGGGTTAGGGTTAGGGTTAGGGTTAGGGTTAGGGTTAGGGTTAGGGTTAGGGTTAGGGTTAGGGTTAGGGTTAGGGTTAGGGTTAGGGTTAGGGTTAGGGTTAGGGTTAGGGTTAGGGTTAGGGTTAGGGTTAGGGTTAGGGTTAGGGTTAGGGTTAGGGTTAGGGTTAGGGTTAGGGTTAGGGTTAGGGTTAGGGTTAGGGTTAGGGTTAGGGTTAGGGTTAGGGTTAGGGTTAGGGTTAGGGTTAGGGTTAGGGTTAGGGTTAGGGTTAGGGTTAGGGTTAGGGTTAGGGTTAGGGTTAGGGTTAGGGTTAGGGTTAGGGTTAGGGTTAGGGTTAGGGTTAGGGTTAGGGTTAGGGTTAGGGTTAGGGTTAGGGTTAGGGTTAGGGTTAGGGTTAGGGTTAGGGTTAGGGTTAGGGTTAGGGTTAGGGTTAGGGTTAGGGTTAGGGTTAGGGTTAGGGTTAGGGTTAGGGTTAGGGTTAGGGTTAGGGTTAGGGTTAGGGTTAGGGTTAGGGTTAGGGTTAGGGTTAGGGTTAGGGTTAGGGTTAGGGTTAGGGTTAGGGTTAGGGTTAGGGTTAGGGTTAGGGTTAGGGTTAGGGTTAGGGTTAGGGTTAGGGTTAGGGTTAGGGTTAGGGTTAGGGTTAGGGTTAGGGTTAGGGTTAGGGTTAGGGTTAGGGTTAGGGTTAGGGTTAGGGTTAGGGTTAGGGTTAGGGTTAGGGTTAGGGTTAGGGTTAGGGTTAGGGTTAGGGTTAGGGTTAGGGTTAGGGTTAGGGTTAGGGTTAGGGTTAGGGTTAGGGTTAGGGTTAGGGTTAGGGTTAGGGTTAGGGTTAGGGTTAGGGTTAGGGTTAGGGTTAGGGTTAGGGTTAGGGTTAGGGTTAGGGTTAGGGTTAGGGTTAGGGTTAGGGTTAGGGTTAGGGTTAGGGTTAGGGTTAGGGTTAGGGTTAGGGTTAGGGTTAGGGTTAGGGTTAGGGTTAGGGTTAGGGTTAGGGTTAGGGTTAGGGTTAGGGTTAGGGTTAGGGTTAGGGTTAGGGTTAGGGTTAGGGTTAGGGTTAGGGTTAGGGTTAGGGTTAGGGTTAGGGTTAGGGTTAGGGTTAGGGTTAGGGTTAGGGTTAGGGTTAGGGTTAGGGTTAGGGTTAGGGTTAGGGTTAGGGTTAGGGTTAGGGTTAGGGTTAGGGTTAGGGTTAGGGTTAGGGTTAGGGTTAGGGTTAGGGTTAGGGTTAGGGTTAGGGTTAGGGTTAGGGTTAGGGTTAGGGTTAGGGTTAGGGTTAGGGTTAGGGTTAGGGTTAGGGTTAGGGTTAGGGTTAGGGTTAGGGTTAGGGTTAGGGTTAGGGTTAGGGTTAGGGTTAGGGTTAGGGTTAGGGTTAGGGTTAGGGTTAGGGTTAGGGTTAGGGTTAGGGTTAGGGTTAGGGTTAGGGTTAGGGTTAGGGTTAGGGTTAGGGTTAGGGTTAGGGTTAGGGTTAGGGTTAGGGTTAGGGTTAGGGTTAGGGTTAGGGTTAGGGTTAGGGTTAGGGTTAGGGTTAGGGTTAGGGTTAGGGTTAGGGTTAGGGTTAGGGTTAGGGTTAGGGTTAGGGTTAGGGTTAGGGTTAGGGTTAGGGTTAGGGTTAGGGTTAGGGTTAGGGTTAGGGTTAGGGTTAGGGTTAGGGTTAGGGTTAGGGTTAGGGTTAGGGTTAGGGTTAGGGTTAGGGTTAGGGTTAGGGTTAGGGTTAGGGTTAGGGTTAGGGTTAGGGTTAGGGTTAGGGTTAGGGTTAGGGTTAGGGTTAGGGTTAGGGTTAGGGTTAGGGTTAGGGTTAGGGTTAGGGTTAGGGTTAGGGTTAGGGTTAGGGTTAGGGTTAGGGTTAGGGTTAGGGTTAGGGTTAGGGTTAGGGTTAGGGTTAGGGTTAGGGTTAGGGTTAGGGTTAGGGTTAGGGTTAGGGTTAGGGTTAGGGTTAGGGTTAGGGTTAGGGTTAGGGTTAGGGTTAGGGTTAGGGTTAGGGTTAGGGTTAGGGTTAGGGTTAGGGTTAGGGTTAGGGTTAGGGTTAGGGTTAGGGTTAGGGTTAGGGTTAGGGTTAGGGTTAGGGTTAGGGTTAGGGTTAGGGTTAGGGTTAGGGTTAGGGTTAGGGTTAGGGTTAGGGTTAGGGTTAGGGTTAGGGTTAGGGTTAGGGTTAGGGTTAGGGTTAGGGTTAGGGTTAGGGTTAGGGTTAGGGTTAGGGTTAGGGTTAGGGTTAGGGTTAGGGTTAGGGTTAGGGTTAGGGTTAGGGTTAGGGTTAGGGTTAGGGTTAGGGTTAGGGTTAGGGTTAGGGTTAGGGTTAGGGTTAGGGTTAGGGTTAGGGTTAGGGTTAGGGTTAGGGTTAGGGTTAGGGTTAGGGTTAGGGTTAGGGTTAGGGTTAGGGTTAGGGTTAGGGTTAGGGTTAGGGTTAGGGTTAGGGTTAGGGTTAGGGTTAGGGTTAGGGTTAGGGTTAGGGTTAGGGTTAGGGTTAGGGTTAGGGTTAGGGTTAGGGTTAGGGTTAGGGTTAGGGTTAGGGTTAGGGTTAGGGTTAGGGTTAGGGTTAGGGTTAGGGTTAGGGTTAGGGTTAGGGTTAGGGTTAGGGTTAGGGTTAGGGTT
>NW_028325234.1:445000-452500 GCF_987193195.1 Phasianus colchicus | reverse complement strand
GCCGAAACCCGTCTGGCCGGCCGGTCAACCCAGCTCGCGAGCGCCCGCTCACCACCGATCTCCGGAGCAGAGTCCGCACTCTCTCCTACCGACGAAAAGTAAAGGCATCCGAAAAGAAAGCTCCACGGACGACGACGCCGACTACCGGCAAAGGCTCCGACAGCAGCCGACCTTTACCTCGACATAACTGGAGGCAGAGAATTAGAGCGACGCCTCTGGCCGCACCGTAGCAGCAGCGCCCCCCCCACACACAAAAGACGCGAACAGCCGCCGGAGCCGGGTAGACGTGGCCGCCGCTGCCGGAACGGCGCCGCAGCGACCCCTGGGCGGATGCGCCGCGCCTGGCAGCCGGGCGGAGCCGGGTAGACGTGGCCGCCGCTGCCGGAACGGCGCCGCAGCGACCCCTGGGCGGATGCGCCGCGCCTGGCAGCCGGGCGGAGCCGGGTAGACGTGGCCGCCGCTGCCGGAACGGCGCCGCAGCGACCCCAGGCCGGTTGAGCCGCGCCATGCAGCCGCGCGGAGCCGGGTAGACTTGTCCGCCGATGCCGGAACTGCGCCCCAGCGACCCCAGGACGGCTGCAGTCGCGAAATGCAGCTTCGCGGAGCCGGGTAGACGTGGCCGCCGCTGCCGGGACGGCTCCGCAGCGACGCCGGGCCCGCTGCGCCGCACAAGGCAGCCGCGCGGAGTCGGGCTGACGTGGACGCGGATGCCGGGCCGGCGCCGCAGCGACCCCAGGCCGTCTGCGGGAGGCCAGGCAGCCTCCCGGAGCCGGGTAGACGTGGCCGCCGCTGCCGGGACGGCTCCGTAGCGACCTCTGGCCCGCTGCGGGAGACCAGGCAACCGCGCGGAGCCGGGTAGACGTGGCCGCCGCAGCCGGAACGGCGCCGCAGCGACCCCTGGGCGGCTGCGCCGCGCCAGGCAGCCGCGCGGAGCCGGGTAGACGTGGCCGCCTCTGCCGGGCCGGCGCCGCAGCGACCCCAGGCCGGCCACGCCTCGCCATGCAGCCTCGCGGAGCCGGGTAGACGTGGCCACCGCTGCCGGGGCGGCGCCGCAGCGACCCCTGGGCGGCTGCGCCGCGCCAGGCAGCCGCGCGGAGCCGGGTAGACGTGGCCGCCGATGCCGGAACGGCGCCGCAGCGACCCCAGGCCGGCTACGCCGCGCCATGCAGCCTCGCGGAGCCGGGTAGACGTGGCCGCCGCTGCCGGGCCGGCGCCGCAGCGACCCCAGGCCGTTTGAGCCGCGCCATGCAGCCGCGCGGAGCCGGGTTAGACTCGTCCGCCGATGCCGGAACTGCGCCGCAGCGACCCCAGGACGGCTGCAGTCGCGCAATGAAGCTTCGCGGAGCCGGGTAGACGTGGCCGCAGCTGCCGGGACGGCTCCGCGGCGAAGCCGGGCCGGCTGCGCCGCTCCAGGCAGCCGCGCGGAGCCGGGCTGACGTGGCCGCGGCTACCGGGCCGCCGCTGCGACCCCAGTCGTCTGCGGGAGGCCAGGCAGCCTCCCGGAGCCGGGTAGACGTGGCCGCCGCTGCCGGAACGGCGCCGCAGCGACCCCATGCCGGCTACGCCTCGCCATGCAGCCTCGCGGAGCCGGGTAGATGTGGCCGCCGCTGCCGGGCCGGCGCCGCAGCGACCCCTGGGCGGCTGCGCCGCGCCAGGCAGCAGTGCGGAGCCGGGTAGACGTGGCCGCCGATGCCGGAACGGCGCCGCAGCGACCCCAGGCCGGCTACGCCTCGCCATGCAGCCTCGCGGAGCCGGGTAGACGTGGCCGCCGCTGCCGGGCCGGCTCCGCAGCGACCTCTTCCCGCTGCGGGAGACCAAGGAAACCGCGCGGAGCCGGGTAGACGTGGCCGCCGCTGCCGAAAAGGCGCCGCAGCGACACCAGGCTGGTTGAGCCGCGCCAGGCAGCCGCGCGGAGCCGGGTAGACGTGGCCGCTGCTGCCGGAACGGCGCCGCAGCGACCCCAGGCCGGCTACGCCGCGCCGTGCAGCCGCGCGGAGCCGGGTAGACGTGGCCGCCGCTGCCGGGCCGGCGCCGCAGCGACCCCAGGCCGGTTGAGCCGCGCCAGGCAGCCGCGCGGAGCCGGGTAGACTCGTCCGCCGATGCCGTAACGGCGCCGCAGCGACCCCAGGACGGCTGCAGTCGCGCCATGCAGCTTCGCGGAGTCGGGCTGACGTGGCCGCCGCCGCCGGGCCGCCGCCGCAGCGACCCCAGGCCGTCTGCGGGAGACCAGGCAACCGCGCGGAGCCGGGTAGACGTGGCCGCCGCTGCCGGAACGGCGCCGCAGCGACCCCAGGCCGGTTGAGCCGCGCCGTACAGCTTCGCGGAGCCGGGTAGACGTGGCCGCCGCAGCCGGGGCGGCGCCGCAGCGACCCCAGGCCGGCTACGCCGCGCCATGCAGCCTCGCGGAGCCGGGTAGACGTGGCCGCCGCTGCCGGGGCGGCTCCGAGGAGAAGCCGGGCCGGCTGCGACGCTCCACGCAGCCGCGCGGAGCCGGGCTGACGTGGCCGCGGCTACCGGGCCGCCGCTGCGACCCCAGGCCGTCTGCGGGAGGCCAGGCAGCCTCCCGGAGCCGGGTAGACGTGGCCGCCGCTGCCGGGCCGGCGCCGCAGCGACCACTGGGCGGCTGCGCCGCGCCAGGCATCCGCGCGGAGCCGGGTAGACGTGGCCGCCGATGCCGGAACGGCGCCGCAGCGACCCCAGGCCGGCTACGCCTCGCCATGCAGCCTCGCGGAGCCGGGCAGACGTGGCCGCCGCTGCCGGGCCGGCGCCGCAGCGACCCCTGGGCGGCTGCGCCGCGCCAGGCAGCCGCGCGGAGCCGGGTAGACGTGGCCGCCGATGCCGGAACGGCGCCGCAGCGACCCCAGGCCGGCTACGCCGCGCCATGCAGCCTCGCGGAGCCGGGTTAGACTCGTCCGCCGATGCCGGGACTGCGCCGCAGCGACCCCAGGACGGCTGCAGTCGCGCAATGAAGCTTCGCGGAGCCGGGTAGACGTGGCCGCCGCTGCCGGGACGGCTCCGTAGCGACCTCTGGCCCGCTGCGGGAGACCAGGCAACCGCGCGGAGCCGGGTAGACGTGGCCGCCGCAGCCGGGACGGCGCCGCAGCGACCCCTGGGCGGCTGCGCCGCGCCAGGCAGCCGCGCGGAGCCGGGTAGACGTGGCCGCCTCTGCCGGGCCGGCGCCGCAGCGACCCCAGGCCGGCCACGCCTCGCCATGCAGCCTCGCGGAGCCGGGTAGACGTGGCCGCCGCTGCCGGGCCGGCGCCGCAGCGACCCCAGGCCGGTTGAGCCGCGCCAGGCAGCCGCGCGGAGCCGGGTAGACTCGTCCGCCGATGCCGGGCCGGCGCCGCAGCGACCCCAGGCCGTCTGCGGGAGACCAGGCAACCGCGCGGAGCCGGGTAGACGTGGCCGCAGCTCCCGGAACGGCGCCGCAGCGACCCCAGGCCGGTTGAGCCGCGCCATGCAGCTTCGCGGAGCCGGGTAGACGTGGCCGCCGCCGCCGGGCCGGCGCCGCAGCGACCCCAGGCCGGTTGAGCCGCGCCAGGCAGCCGCGCGGAGCCGGGTAGACGTGGCCGCCGCTGCCGGGCCGGCGCCGCAGCGACCCCAGGCCGGTTGAGCCGCGCCATGCAGCCTCGCGGAGCCGGGTAGACGTGGCCGCCGATGCCGGAACGGCGCCGCAGCGACCCCAGGCCGGCTACGCCGCGCCATGCAGCTTCGCGGAGCCGGGTAGACGTGGCCGCGGCTGCCGGGCCGCCGCCGCAGCGACCCCAGGCCGGTTGAGCCGCGCCATGCAGCCGCGCGGAGCCGGGTAGACTTGTCCGCCGATGCCGGAACTGCGCCCCAGCGACCCCAGGACGGCTGCAGTCGCGAAATGCAGCTTCGCGGAGCCGGGTAGACGTGGCCGCCGCTGCCGGGACGGCTCCGCAGCGACGCCGGGCCCGCTGCGCCGCACAAGGAAGCCGCGCGGAGTCGGGCTGACGTGGCCGCGGCTGCTGGGCCGGCGCCGCAGCGACCCCAGGCCGTCTGCGGGAGGCCAGGCAGCCTCCCGGAGCCGGGTAGACGTGGCCGCCGCTGCCGGGACGGCTCCGTAGCGACCTCTGGCCCGCTGCGGGAGACCAGGCAACCGCGCGGAGCCGGGTAGACGTGGCCGCCGCAGCCGGGACGGCGCCGCAGCGACCCCTGGGCGGCTGCGCCGCGCCAGGCAGCCGCGCGGAGCCGGGTAGACGTGGCCGCCTCTGCCGGGCCGGCGCCGCAGCGACCCCAGGCCGGCCACGCCTCGCCATGCAGCCTCGCGGAGCCGGGTAGACGTGGCCACCGCTGCCGGCCCGGCGCCTCAGCGACCCCTGGGCGGCCGCGCCGGGCCAGGCAGCCGCGCGGAGCCGGCTAGACGTGGCCGCCGCAGCCGGGCCGGCGCCGCAGCGACCCCTGGGCGGCTGCGCCGCGCCAGGCAGCCGCGCGGAGCCGGGTAGACGTGGCCGCCGATGCCGGAACGGCGCCGCAGCGACCCCAGGCCGGCCACGCCTCGCCATGCAGCCTCGCGGAGCCGGGTAGACGTGGCCGCCGCTGCCGGGACGGCGCCGCAGCGACCCCTGGGCGGCTGCAGCCGCGCCATGCAGCCTCGCGGAGCCGGGTAGACGTGGCCGCCGCTGCAGGAACGGCGCCGCAGCGACCCCAGGCCGGCTACGCCTCGCCATGCAGCCTCGCGGAGCCGGGTAGACGTGGCCGCCGCGGCCGGGCCGGCTCCGCAGCGACCTCTGGCCCGCTGCGGGAGACCAGGCAACCGCGCGGAGCCGGGCTGACGTGGCCGCCGCTGCCTGGCCGGCGCCGCAGCGACCTCCGGCCGTCCGTTTTTGCCGACCTCTCCTTGCCGCTGCGGACCGGCGGAGCCGCGCCGAGCCGTATAGACCGCGCGCAGTCCGGCCGCCGCCGCGGCAGCGACCGGGTTGTTCGGCGCTCGCCTGGGCCTTGCCGTCTTTCCGTCGTACCCGAGCCGCCGCCGCCGCCGCCGCCGCCTCCGCCTCGGTTCGACCGAGTCGGTCGCTCCCGGGCCGGCCCGTTCCTGGCGTACTCGGGCTCCGCGTGTCGGCGGCTGGCGCGGCCGGCCGCCCCCGCTCTGAGGGGCGTCCGGCCGCGTTCGGCGCGGTTCGGTGCGGGGTCCGCATTGCGGCCGCCGCGGCTCGGGGTCCGGCGGAGGCCCCTTCTCGTTCGTCTCGCGTGCGTTTGTTTGTCTGTCCGTTCGTTTGTTTATTTTACCGGCGCGTGTTTGCGTGCGCGTTCGCTCGTTTGACACTTTTCGTTTGATTCCCTTTTCGCTCGGTGGCCCGGTAGCTCTTCGCGCCGGGTGTTCGGAGTCGGGTATTTCTAACCCGATCCGCCCGCGGCTTGCGGGGTGGGGGTGGTGATGGTGTGTGTTTGTGTTTTGGGCGGGGAGGGCGCTTTTCCCGCTCGCCGCTATGTCCCCCGCTTCCTCCCCCCACTCCCCACCCCCGCCCCCCCCGCCCCACTCCCCCTCTGCGGAAGCGCGCAGGCGCCGGCGGGTCCCCGCCCGCGCGTAGCGGGGCGGGCGTGAAACGTCCGGCGGGCTCGCGACGGGATCGGCCGCTCGTGTCAGCGCGGGGAGGAAAAGAAATGGCGGGAAGACGGCGGCAGAGGTAGGCCGGCGGGGAACGGCCTCGTCCGTCCCGGGGGTGGGTGTGTGCGTTCGTCTGGGATTCGTTCCTTCGACTCATCCGGACGCCGGGCTCGCCCTGAGCCCCTCTCCCGGGCGGCGGGCGTGCCCGTTCCCTCACCCACCCACCCCGGCCCGGCCACCCCCCCCCCCCCCCCCTTTCCCCCCAGAGAAAAAAAAGAAAAAATAGAAAGAAACGGAAAGAAAGCGCGTGGCGGGCTGGGGGTGGGTCCTCGGCCGGTTTCGGGGGGGGGGGGGGGGGGGGGCGGGAGTTTGCGGGGACCGGTCGAAGCCATCGGGCCTGGCCCGCCGGAGGGAAGCGAGAGAGAAAAATTAAAAAAAAAAAAAAAAGGAGGGTGGCGGGGGGGGGGGGGGGGGGGAACCGAGGAGGGGGAGGGGGAGGAGGAGGGCGGAGTGGGAGGTGGTGGTGGTGGTGGGTAGGGGGGTGTGGGGGGGTGCGGGTGAGGTAGGGAGCTTAAAAAAGTAAAAAATGAAATTAAAAAGAAAAAAAAAAAGGAGGCGGGAACGGCGAACAAACCCGGTCCGATCGGGCAGGGTGGGAGTCGGGTGGGTGGAGGGGGACGGGCACGGGCAGCGGCAAAAGAAAGGAAAGGCGGGAAGAAGAAATAACGGAAAACCCAAATCCCGCAGCTCTCTCGGCCAACGTCCCCCAAGAAGAAGGAAGGAAGGAACGGACGACCACCGAGCAAACGAGCGCTCGCACGGACGTCGGATGGACGTCTTCGAGAAGAAAGTAAGAGGGGCCGGGGGGCCGGGGGAGGGGACTAGGGTGGGAAAGAAAAGAGAGAAAGAAAGAAAGAGGTGGGGGGGGGGGGGGGGAGGGGGGGGGCGGGAGAAAGAGAGAAAGAGAGAGAGAAAGAAGAATACGTCTACAGGTGCTGCAGAAAAGCGGGCCAGTCGGGCGGGGCACGTCCGGGAGAGGGCGGGTTAGGGCTAGGGTTAGGGTAGGCGGGCGAGGTTAGGGTAAGGGTCAGGTTTAGGCTTTGCGCGCTGGGAAGTTCAGGTGGCCGGCCGCGAGATCTACCCGTAAGCCCGTCGCGACCCCCTTCTTCCCAACGGAAGGGCGCGCCGGGCCGGGCCGGGCCTACTCAAACGCACGCGCGCGGGAGCGGGCGAGCGAGCAAGCGAGCAAGCAAGCAAATGGACGGGGAGACAGGCAGACGGATGGGTAGATAGATAAATATATGAATTAAGCCAATAACTAAAGAAAGAAACGGAAAAAAGTTCAAAAAAAATCAGAAAAACATACAAAAATTAAGAAGCTTCTGAAAAATCGAAAACAGAAAAGCAGGAACACGGAGGGGGAAAAAAAGAAAAGAAAAGAAAAAGAAAAGAAAAAGAAAGAAAGAAAGAAAGAAAGAAAGAAAGAAAGAAAGAAAGAAAGAAAGAAAGAAAGAAAGAAAAAGGAGGGGGGGGGGGGGGGGCTCAGGCGGGCAGCCGCCAGCACGCACGCAAGCGAAAAGGTACGTAGGAAAATATTTTAATGGAATGAATAAATAAGGAGGAAAATTAAAAAAGAAAAAAAAAAAGAACTAAAAAAAAAGTTAGAAAAAGAGAAGCTGAAACGTTTGAAGCTAAACAAGACAACATAAAAACACAGGAAAAAATTAAATTAAAATTAAAAAAAAAAAAATCACGCACGCACGGGCGAGCGAGCGAGTGAGCGAGCGAGCAAGCCAAGCAATAAATAAACAAACAAATGGAAAAATATTGGGGGGGAATCGGAGAAACATCATATATAAATGGAAAAGTTTTAAAAAAGCTGAAAACGGCAGAAGTCTAAACGGAAAGAACCATAGGTAAAGAAAAATCAC
>NW_028325234.1:435000-437500 GCF_987193195.1 Phasianus colchicus | reverse complement strand
GGCGGGGGCCGGACGAACGAACGAACGAACGAACGGACGAACGAACGAACGAACGACCGGCCCCGCACCGCGCGACCGACCGGAAAGCCCGGCCGCCCCGTGGGGACGAGCTCGGCCGAAGCGGGCGCTCCGGGAGCGCGGGGAGCTCCGCGAGCTCCCCGACCTGGGTCTCGACTTAGGGGGACGAAGGCCCGCGCCGCGACGCCGCCGTCGAGGGACCGGGGCGGTGGGGCGGAGGGGAAGCCGGCCGCCCGAACCGACCGAACGACCGACCCACGCGGGGAAGGACGGACGGACGGACGGACGGCGGCACCCCCCCCCACACACACGCGCACCGCGACCCGCCTCCGGAGGGGCGCGCGGGCCTGCGAGGCGCCCCAGCCGCGCCGCGCGGCCGCCGCGGACGGCGGCCGTCGGCGATTGACCGTCAAGCGACGCTCAGGCAGGCGTAGCCCCGGGAGGAACCCGGGGCCGCAAGTGCGTTCGAAGTGTCGATGATCAATGTGTCCTGCAATTCACATTAATTCTCGCAGCTAGCTGCGTTCTTCATCGACGCACGAGCCGAGTGATCCACCCCTAAGAGTCGTCTGGCTTTCGGCACCGCCCCGCGCGCGCGGGGGGCCCTCCTCTCGCGTCTCTCTCGCCTTTCCCGAAGGCGCTCCGACCGCCCCCGCGCGGCCCGCCCCGACGCCGGGGCGGCGACCGCCGCGGGGAGGACGAGCGTCGCCTCCGCTGACCGTACGCTACGGAACACGCACACGCTTCGAATCGAGGGGAAAAAAAAAGAGGAACCCTCCCGAACGAGAAGGGCGGGGAGCCCGCGCTCCCGACCTGGACAAACGACCTCGTCTCGCTTCGGGAGGGGCGGACCAGGCGCCCGGCTCGGCTCGGCCCGGGCGGAAGCCCCGCTGCCGCGAACGGACCCGCCGGCGACGCCGCCGCCGGCGCCGCGACCGGTCGGGACGCGGGCGAGCCCGGCCGGGGTGTTCCCCCGGCCCGCGCCGCCGGCGCCGCCGGCCCCGCGCCCGCGACGGCCCGCCCGGACGGCGCGCCCGCGACGGCCCGGGCCCCCCCGCCTCGCGCCGCGGGCGCCGCGCACGCCGAAACGACCCCGGCCGCCTCTCGCCTTCCTCTCCCGCCCCTCGCCCTCCGCCGCCTCCTCCTCTCGCTCGCCCTGGCGGCGCGCCCGCGGCGGACGCGCGCCCGGCGGCGGGACGGGGACGGGGACGGATCTGGGAGCGGCGCCCGCCCCCCGCGCCTCCGCGCGGAGACCGGTTGCGGGACGCCCCGCGCCGGACCTCCCGCCCGCTCGCCCGGCGCGGCCGGCGAGGCCGAGGGCGAAAGCGCGGTGGGAGGCGGCGGCGGCGGCGGCGAAGGAGAGGACTCGGCGAGCGACGGAAGGGGGAAACGGCGGCGAGGCCCCCCGACGGAGGACGGACGGGCGGCGAGGCCGCGGGCGCGCGCCGGACGGGCCGGCGGAGCGGAACCGCCGGCGCCGCGGATGGCGCGGGCGAGGACCGGCCGGGCTCGAACCGGCTCGAACCGGCCGCGCGCGGCGGCGTGGCCGCGGCGGGCGCCGGGCCGAGACGCGCGTCTCGGCCCGCTCCGAACGCGGGCGAGGCCGGCACGGAGCCGAGCCTCTCCGCCCGAGACCGTGGCCGCGGAGAGGGGGGGACGGGGTAACCCCCTCTCCGGCCCGGGCCCGACCCGCGGAGGCGCGAGAGCGCGGCGGCGGCGGCCGACGCCGCCGGCGGGCTCGGATCGGGAGGGAAGCGGCGTGCTGGGGAGTGGTGGGGGCGCGCCGCCGCGCCCCGCAACGAGCCCCTTCCTTCCCGCCCTCCCGCCGGCGACGCGGCCGGACCGCCGTCGCCGGAGCCCCCGGCCTCGCGAGACGTGCCGCGGGCCGCCCGAGTCTTTAAACCCCCGCCCGGCTCCGCGGCCGAGGGAGGGAGGCAGGGAGGGAGAGCGGGGACGGCGCGCACGCCGCCCCCTCCTCTTCCCTTCCCTTCCCTTCCCATCCCCCGGACGCGCGGAGGCGCGGACGCTAGGTACCTGGCCCTGGGGTGAGGGAAACGACCCGAAGGCCCCGCGGGGGTGCCTCCCCCGCCCGCCCGCCTTCCTCGGCGGGCGGGACGGGGCGCCGAGGGGAAATCCGGCACCCGCCAGCCGGCCCCGGCGCCCCTCGGGGGAGCGTCCGCCCGCGGGGGCGCGCCCGTCGTCCGCCGCCACCACCTCGCCCTCCTCCCGGGGCCCGGGGTTTCCCTCGTTAACCCGGCGCCGGGCGGCAGCTGCGCCCGGGAGGAGGCACGCGGCTCGGACCGCCCGCCCGCGCGGGGACCGAAGCCGCCCGGAGAAGCCTCGCGCGCAGACCGCGCGCTCGCGCGCGGCGCGCCCCCCCCCCTCCGGCGCTCGCCCGCAGCCGGCCGGGCTCCGCGGACGCCCGCGAACCCGACCCCGTCCGCCGCGAGGGTGCGGCTGAAGGGCGAGGGGGGGAGGGAGA
>NW_028325234.1:422500-430000 GCF_987193195.1 Phasianus colchicus | reverse complement strand
ACCGCGCGGAGCCGGGTAGACGTGGCCGCCGCAGCCGGAACGGCGCCGCAGCGACCCCTGGGCGGCTGCGCCGCGCCAGGCAGCCGCGCGGAGCCGGGTAGACGTGGCCGCCTCTGCCGGGCCGGCGCCGCAGCGACCCCAGGCCGGCCACGCCTCGCCATGCAGCCTCGCGGAGCCGGGTAGACGTGGCCACCGCTGCCGGGGCGGCGCCGCAGCGACCCCTGGGCGGCTGCGCCGCGCCAGGCAGCCGCGCGGAGCCGGGTAGACGTGGCCGCCGATGCCGGAACGGCGCCGCAGCGACCCCAGGCCGGCTACGCCGCGCCATGCAGCCTCGCGGAGCCGGGTAGACGTGGCCGCCGCTGCCGGGCCGGCGCCGCAGCGACCCCAGGCCGTTTGAGCCGCGCCATGCAGCCGCGCGGAGCCGGGTTAGACTCGTCCGCCGATGCCGGAACTGCGCCGCAGCGACCCCAGGACGGCTGCAGTCGCGCAATGAAGCTTCGCGGAGCCGGGTAGACGTGGCCGCAGCTGCCGGGACGGCTCCGCGGCGAAGCCGGGCCGGCTGCGCCGCTCCAGGCAGCCGCGCGGAGCCGGGCTGACGTGGCCGCGGCTACCGGGCCGCCGCTGCGACCCCAGTCGTCTGCGGGAGGCCAGGCAGCCTCCCGGAGCCGGGTAGACGTGGCCGCCGCTGCCGGAACGGCGCCGCAGCGACCCCATGCCGGCTACGCCTCGCCATGCAGCCTCGCGGAGCCGGGTAGATGTGGCCGCCGCTGCCGGGCCGGCGCCGCAGCGACCCCTGGGCGGCTGCGCCGCGCCAGGCAGCAGTGCGGAGCCGGGTAGACGTGGCCGCCGATGCCGGAACGGCGCCGCAGCGACCCCAGGCCGGCTACGCCTCGCCATGCAGCCTCGCGGAGCCGGGTAGACGTGGCCGCCGCTGCCGGGCCGGCTCCGCAGCGACCTCTTCCCGCTGCGGGAGACCAAGGAAACCGCGCGGAGCCGGGTAGACGTGGCCGCCGCTGCCGAAAAGGCGCCGCAGCGACACCAGGCTGGTTGAGCCGCGCCAGGCAGCCGCGCGGAGCCGGGTAGACGTGGCCGCTGCTGCCGGAACGGCGCCGCAGCGACCCCAGGCCGGCTACGCCGCGCCGTGCAGCCGCGCGGAGCCGGGTAGACGTGGCCGCCGCTGCCGGGCCGGCGCCGCAGCGACCCCAGGCCGGTTGAGCCGCGCCAGGCAGCCGCGCGGAGCCGGGTAGACTCGTCCGCCGATGCCGTAACGGCGCCGCAGCGACCCCAGGACGGCTGCAGTCGCGCCATGCAGCTTCGCGGAGTCGGGCTGACGTGGCCGCCGCCGCCGGGCCGCCGCCGCAGCGACCCCAGGCCGTCTGCGGGAGACCAGGCAACCGCGCGGAGCCGGGTAGACGTGGCCGCCGCTGCCGGAACGGCGCCGCAGCGACCCCAGGCCGGTTGAGCCGCGCCGTACAGCTTCGCGGAGCCGGGTAGACGTGGCCGCCGCAGCCGGGGCGGCGCCGCAGCGACCCCAGGCCGGCTACGCCGCGCCATGCAGCCTCGCGGAGCCGGGTAGACGTGGCCGCCGCTGCCGGGGCGGCTCCGAGGAGAAGCCGGGCCGGCTGCGACGCTCCACGCAGCCGCGCGGAGCCGGGCTGACGTGGCCGCGGCTACCGGGCCGCCGCTGCGACCCCAGGCCGTCTGCGGGAGGCCAGGCAGCCTCCCGGAGCCGGGTAGACGTGGCCGCCGCTGCCGGGCCGGCGCCGCAGCGACCACTGGGCGGCTGCGCCGCGCCAGGCATCCGCGCGGAGCCGGGTAGACGTGGCCGCCGATGCCGGAACGGCGCCGCAGCGACCCCAGGCCGGCTACGCCTCGCCATGCAGCCTCGCGGAGCCGGGCAGACGTGGCCGCCGCTGCCGGGCCGGCGCCGCAGCGACCCCTGGGCGGCTGCGCCGCGCCAGGCAGCCGCGCGGAGCCGGGTAGACGTGGCCGCCGATGCCGGAACGGCGCCGCAGCGACCCCAGGCCGGCTACGCCGCGCCATGCAGCCTCGCGGAGCCGGGTTAGACTCGTCCGCCGATGCCGGGACTGCGCCGCAGCGACCCCAGGACGGCTGCAGTCGCGCAATGAAGCTTCGCGGAGCCGGGTAGACGTGGCCGCCGCTGCCGGGACGGCTCCGTAGCGACCTCTGGCCCGCTGCGGGAGACCAGGCAACCGCGCGGAGCCGGGTAGACGTGGCCGCCGCAGCCGGGACGGCGCCGCAGCGACCCCTGGGCGGCTGCGCCGCGCCAGGCAGCCGCGCGGAGCCGGGTAGACGTGGCCGCCTCTGCCGGGCCGGCGCCGCAGCGACCCCAGGCCGGCCACGCCTCGCCATGCAGCCTCGCGGAGCCGGGTAGACGTGGCCGCCGCTGCCGGGCCGGCGCCGCAGCGACCCCAGGCCGGTTGAGCCGCGCCAGGCAGCCGCGCGGAGCCGGGTAGACTCGTCCGCCGATGCCGGGCCGGCGCCGCAGCGACCCCAGGCCGTCTGCGGGAGACCAGGCAACCGCGCGGAGCCGGGTAGACGTGGCCGCAGCTCCCGGAACGGCGCCGCAGCGACCCCAGGCCGGTTGAGCCGCGCCATGCAGCTTCGCGGAGCCGGGTAGACGTGGCCGCCGCCGCCGGGCCGGCGCCGCAGCGACCCCAGGCCGGTTGAGCCGCGCCAGGCAGCCGCGCGGAGCCGGGTAGACGTGGCCGCCGCTGCCGGGCCGGCGCCGCAGCGACCCCAGGCCGGTTGAGCCGCGCCATGCAGCCTCGCGGAGCCGGGTAGACGTGGCCGCCGATGCCGGAACGGCGCCGCAGCGACCCCAGGCCGGCTACGCCGCGCCATGCAGCTTCGCGGAGCCGGGTAGACGTGGCCGCGGCTGCCGGGCCGCCGCCGCAGCGACCCCAGGCCGGTTGAGCCGCGCCATGCAGCCGCGCGGAGCCGGGTAGACTTGTCCGCCGATGCCGGAACTGCGCCCCAGCGACCCCAGGACGGCTGCAGTCGCGAAATGCAGCTTCGCGGAGCCGGGTAGACGTGGCCGCCGCTGCCGGGACGGCTCCGCAGCGACGCCGGGCCCGCTGCGCCGCACAAGGAAGCCGCGCGGAGTCGGGCTGACGTGGCCGCGGCTGCTGGGCCGGCGCCGCAGCGACCCCAGGCCGTCTGCGGGAGGCCAGGCAGCCTCCCGGAGCCGGGTAGACGTGGCCGCCGCTGCCGGGACGGCTCCGTAGCGACCTCTGGCCCGCTGCGGGAGACCAGGCAACCGCGCGGAGCCGGGTAGACGTGGCCGCCGCAGCCGGGACGGCGCCGCAGCGACCCCTGGGCGGCTGCGCCGCGCCAGGCAGCCGCGCGGAGCCGGGTAGACGTGGCCGCCTCTGCCGGGCCGGCGCCGCAGCGACCCCAGGCCGGCCACGCCTCGCCATGCAGCCTCGCGGAGCCGGGTAGACGTGGCCACCGCTGCCGGCCCGGCGCCTCAGCGACCCCTGGGCGGCCGCGCCGGGCCAGGCAGCCGCGCGGAGCCGGCTAGACGTGGCCGCCGCAGCCGGGCCGGCGCCGCAGCGACCCCTGGGCGGCTGCGCCGCGCCAGGCAGCCGCGCGGAGCCGGGTAGACGTGGCCGCCGATGCCGGAACGGCGCCGCAGCGACCCCAGGCCGGCCACGCCTCGCCATGCAGCCTCGCGGAGCCGGGTAGACGTGGCCGCCGCTGCCGGGACGGCGCCGCAGCGACCCCTGGGCGGCTGCAGCCGCGCCATGCAGCCTCGCGGAGCCGGGTAGACGTGGCCGCCGCTGCAGGAACGGCGCCGCAGCGACCCCAGGCCGGCTACGCCTCGCCATGCAGCCTCGCGGAGCCGGGTAGACGTGGCCGCCGCGGCCGGGCCGGCTCCGCAGCGACCTCTGGCCCGCTGCGGGAGACCAGGCAACCGCGCGGAGCCGGGCTGACGTGGCCGCCGCTGCCTGGCCGGCGCCGCAGCGACCTCCGGCCGTCCGTTTTTGCCGACCTCTCCTTGCCGCTGCGGACCGGCGGAGCCGCGCCGAGCCGTATAGACCGCGCGCAGTCCGGCCGCCGCCGCGGCAGCGACCGGGTTGTTCGGCGCTCGCCTGGGCCTTGCCGTCTTTCCGTCGTACCCGAGCCGCCGCCGCCGCCGCCGCCGCCTCCGCCTCGGTTCGACCGAGTCGGTCGCTCCCGGGCCGGCCCGTTCCTGGCGTACTCGGGCTCCGCGTGTCGGCGGCTGGCGCGGCCGGCCGCCCCCGCTCTGAGGGGCGTCCGGCCGCGTTCGGCGCGGTTCGGTGCGGGGTCCGCATTGCGGCCGCCGCGGCTCGGGGTCCGGCGGAGGCCCCTTCTCGTTCGTCTCGCGTGCGTTTGTTTGTCTGTCCGTTCGTTTGTTTATTTTACCGGCGCGTGTTTGCGTGCGCGTTCGCTCGTTTGACACTTTTCGTTTGATTCCCTTTTCGCTCGGTGGCCCGGTAGCTCTTCGCGCCGGGTGTTCGGAGTCGGGTATTTCTAACCCGATCCGCCCGCGGCTTGCGGGGTGGGGGTGGTGATGGTGTGTGTTTGTGTTTTGGGCGGGGAGGGCGCTTTTCCCGCTCGCCGCTATGTCCCCCGCTTCCTCCCCCCACTCCCCACCCCCGCCCCCCCCGCCCCACTCCCCCTCTGCGGAAGCGCGCAGGCGCCGGCGGGTCCCCGCCCGCGCGTAGCGGGGCGGGCGTGAAACGTCCGGCGGGCTCGCGACGGGATCGGCCGCTCGTGTCAGCGCGGGGAGGAAAAGAAATGGCGGGAAGACGGCGGCAGAGGTAGGCCGGCGGGGAACGGCCTCGTCCGTCCCGGGGGTGGGTGTGTGCGTTCGTCTGGGATTCGTTCCTTCGACTCATCCGGACGCCGGGCTCGCCCTGAGCCCCTCTCCCGGGCGGCGGGCGTGCCCGTTCCCTCACCCACCCACCCCGGCCCGGCCACCCCCCCCCCCCCCCCCCTTTCCCCCCAGAGAAAAAAAAGAAAAAATAGAAAGAAACGGAAAGAAAGCGCGTGGCGGGCTGGGGGTGGGTCCTCGGCCGGTTTCGGGGGGGGGGGGGGGGGGGGGCGGGAGTTTGCGGGGACCGGTCGAAGCCATCGGGCCTGGCCCGCCGGAGGGAAGCGAGAGAGAAAAATTAAAAAAAAAAAAAAAAGGAGGGTGGCGGGGGGGGGGGGGGGGGGGAACCGAGGAGGGGGAGGGGGAGGAGGAGGGCGGAGTGGGAGGTGGTGGTGGTGGTGGGTAGGGGGGTGTGGGGGGGTGCGGGTGAGGTAGGGAGCTTAAAAAAGTAAAAAATGAAATTAAAAAGAAAAAAAAAAAAGGAGGCGGGAACGGCGAACAAACCCGGTCCGATCGGGCAGGGTGGGAGTCGGGTGGGTGGAGGGGGACGGGCACGGGCAGCGGCAAAAGAAAGGAAAGGCGGGAAGAAGAAATAACGGAAAACCCAAATCCCGCAGCTCTCTCGGCCAACGTCCCCCAAGAAGAAGGAAGGAAGGAACGGACGACCACCGAGCAAACGAGCGCTCGCACGGACGTCGGATGGACGTCTTCGAGAAGAAAGTAAGAGGGGCCGGGGGGCCGGGGGAGGGGACTAGGGTGGGAAAGAAAAGAGAGAAAGAAAGAAAGAGGTGGGGGGGGGGGGGGGGGGGAGGGGGGGGGCGGGAGAAAGAGAGAAAGAGAGAGAGAAAGAAGAATACGTCTACAGGTGCTGCAGAAAAGCGGGCCAGTCGGGCGGGGCACGTCCGGGAGAGGGCGGGTTAGGGCTAGGGTTAGGGTAGGCGGGCGAGGTTAGGGTAAGGGTCAGGTTTAGGCTTTGCGCGCTGGGAAGTTCAGGTGGCCGGCCGCGAGATCTACCCGTAAGCCCGTCGCGACCCCCTTCTTCCCAACGGAAGGGCGCGCCGGGCCGGGCCGGGCCTACTCAAACGCACGCGCGCGGGAGCGGGCGAGCGAGCAAGCGAGCAAGCAAGCAAATGGACGGGGAGACAGGCAGACGGATGGGTAGATAGATAAATATATGAATTAAGCCAATAACTAAAGAAAGAAACGGAAAAAAGTTCAAAAAAAATCAGAAAAACATACAAAAATTAAGAAGCTTCTGAAAAATCGAAAACAGAAAAGCAGGAACACGGAGGGGGAAAAAAAGAAAAGAAAAGAAAAAGAAAAGAAAAAGAAAGAAAGAAAGAAAGAAAGAAAGAAAGAAAGAAAGAAAGAAAGAAAGAAAGAAAGAAAGAAAAAGGAGGGGGGGGGGGGGGGGCTCAGGCGGGCAGCCGCCAGCACGCACGCAAGCGAAAAGGTACGTAGGAAAATATTTTAATGGAATGAATAAATAAGGAGGAAAATTAAAAAAGAAAAAAAAAAAGAACTAAAAAAAAAGTTAGAAAAAGAGAAGCTGAAACGTTTGAAGCTAAACAAGACAACATAAAAACACAGGAAAAAATTAAATTAAAATTAAAAAAAAAAAAATCACGCACGCACGGGCGAGCGAGCGAGTGAGCGAGCGAGCAAGCCAAGCAATAAATAAACAAACAAATGGAAAAATATTGGGGGGGAATCGGAGAAACATCATATATAAATGGAAAAGTTTTAAAAAAGCTGAAAACGGCAGAAGTCTAAACGGAAAGAACCATAGGTAAAGAAAAATCACGTTGAGGCGAGTCCGGGCGGTGGGGGCCGAGGGGTGTTGGGTGGGGGGGGGGGGGGGGGACGACGACGGGGCACGGGACGGACGTTAAGAGGAGGGGGGGGGGGGGGAATGCAGCGGCGGCTGTGGCGGCATACCGCCACCCCGTCACGACCGCCCGCGCCTCGGCGTGGGCCCGCCATCCCGAGCCGGGCCTACAAATAGGAAAACAAAAGATAAAATGAAATGAAAAGATCAGAACAACGAGGAAAGTCAAGGAACATTTAAAAAGGAAAAAAAAAAAACGAAATTAAAAATCGCATCTGCCTGGGAGAGGGAGGGTCAGGGGTCAAGGCTGGGGCCGGGGGCGGGGGGAGGGGGGGGGGTGCGTGTGCAGGGCGGGCGGGGGCAAGGAAGGCCTCAGGCGCCGGCCGCCGGCTCTACCCGCATCCCCGTCGCGACCTCCCGCGCCTCGCGAGGGCCTGCCGGGCCGGGCCGGGCCGGGCCTACGCACGCACGCGAGAGAGAGAGAGAGAGAGAGAGAGCCGACAAATCAATAAACAGAGAAATAAACAACTAGACAGAGGTTCAAAAAGCATTGGGAAAACGTACGCCCGCAAGCGAGGAAGCAAACAAACGAGCGAGCGAGCGAGCAAGCAGACAGGTACGTAGAAAAATATTTTTGATATTTTGAACGATGAGATGGGAAAGCTAAAAGAAATAAACATAAAAAAAGATTTCAAAAAATAGAAAAACAGAAGCTGAAACGTTCGAAGTTAAACGAGACGGAACAGAAGATAGAAAAGAAAGAAAGAAAACATAAAAACAAAGGAAAAAAATAAAAATGAAAAACGCAGCA
>NW_028325234.1:402500-410000 GCF_987193195.1 Phasianus colchicus | reverse complement strand
GGAGAGGAGGCCGCCCGTGCCTGAACACCGGACGCCGCCGCGGCTTCCCCGGGACGGGGAGCGTGGAAGCGCCGGCCCGCCGGGGGCCCTCTCCGACGCGACCCGAATGGCCTCATCGATCGACAAGAAGACGGGTAGGGGGAAGGAAGGAAGGGAGGAGAAGATGCGAGCCCTTCTCCAGGACGCGGCGGAAAGACCGCGCGCGCACGTGCAGGCGGGTGTGCGTGGGCAACGTCTGCCGAGAGGTGCTCGCCCGTGCCTGAACACCGGCCCGCCCCACGCCACCCCGAGCGAGGCGGGGAGCGGGATAGGACCGGCCCGCCGGGAAGCCTCTCCGACGCGCCCGAGGAGCGCCTCTCGTGTTCGGCCGGGGCTCCCGCGTGCAGGTGAGGATGCGGTGCGGAACGAGAACGAGGCGCCGCCGCCACGACCATCGGGTCCCGCCTTCCACCGTCGCGGCGGGACCCACCGGGGACGCCCCCGGCCCTTCTGCCTTCGAGTGCCGGCTGACCGGACTGTGCCCTTCTCCGCGCTCGCTTTCTCTCTCGCTTTCTCCGCTTCGCGCCAGCGAGCGCTGCAGCCGGCTTCCCCCGTTCGTTCGATTGTTCTCTCTCGCCTTCTCGGGTTCGCCCTGGGCGGCGCGGGAGCCGGCTATTTCACCCGCACAGCTCTCTCTCGCCTTGCCCGGCTTTTTTTCGCCGCTCGCCCGGGAGACCGCCTTAACCCACCACCGAACGGCGGGACGGGGCGCGACGGACAAACCGAAGCGACCGGATCGACCACACGAACCGACGCCCCAGAGAGCCGCCGCCACCGCCGACCGCCGCCGAAACCCGTCTGGCCGGCCGGTCAACCCAGCTCGCGAGCGCCCGCTCACCACCGATCTCCGGAGCAGAGTCCGCACTCTCTCCTACCGACGAAAAGTAAAGGCATCCGAAAAGAAAGCTCCACGGACGACGACGCCGACTACCGGCAAAGGCTCCGACAGCAGCCGACCTTTACCTCGACATAACTGGAGGCAGAGAATTAGAGCGACGCCTCTGGCCGCACCGTAGCAGCAGCGCCCCCCCCACACACAAAAGACGCGAACAGCCGCCGGAGCCGGGTAGACGTGGCCGCCGCTGCCGGAACGGCGCCGCAGCGACCCCTGGGCGGATGCGCCGCGCCTGGCAGCCGGGCGGAGCCGGGTAGACGTGGCCGCCGCTGCCGGAACGGCGCCGCAGCGACCCCTGGGCGGATGCGCCGCGCCTGGCAGCCGGGCGGAGCCGGGTAGACGTGGCCGCCGCTGCCGGAACGGCGCCGCAGCGACCCCAGGCCGGTTGAGCCGCGCCATGCAGCCGCGCGGAGCCGGGTAGACTTGTCCGCCGATGCCGGAACTGCGCCCCAGCGACCCCAGGACGGCTGCAGTCGCGAAATGCAGCTTCGCGGAGCCGGGTAGACGTGGCCGCCGCTGCCGGGACGGCTCCGCAGCGACGCCGGGCCCGCTGCGCCGCACAAGGCAGCCGCGCGGAGTCGGGCTGACGTGGACGCGGATGCCGGGCCGGCGCCGCAGCGACCCCAGGCCGTCTGCGGGAGGCCAGGCAGCCTCCCGGAGCCGGGTAGACGTGGCCGCCGCTGCCGGGACGGCTCCGTAGCGACCTCTGGCCCGCTGCGGGAGACCAGGCAACCGCGCGGAGCCGGGTAGACGTGGCCGCCGCAGCCGGAACGGCGCCGCAGCGACCCCTGGGCGGCTGCGCCGCGCCAGGCAGCCGCGCGGAGCCGGGTAGACGTGGCCGCCTCTGCCGGGCCGGCGCCGCAGCGACCCCAGGCCGGCCACGCCTCGCCATGCAGCCTCGCGGAGCCGGGTAGACGTGGCCACCGCTGCCGGGGCGGCGCCGCAGCGACCCCTGGGCGGCTGCGCCGCGCCAGGCAGCCGCGCGGAGCCGGGTAGACGTGGCCGCCGATGCCGGAACGGCGCCGCAGCGACCCCAGGCCGGCTACGCCGCGCCATGCAGCCTCGCGGAGCCGGGTAGACGTGGCCGCCGCTGCCGGGCCGGCGCCGCAGCGACCCCAGGCCGCTTGAGCCGCGCCATGCAGCCGCGCGGAGCCGGGTTAGACTCGTCCGCCGATGCCGGAACTGCGCCGCAGCGACCCCAGGACGGCTGCAGTCGCGCAATGAAGCTTCGCGGAGCCGGGTAGACGTGGCCGCAGCTGCCGGGACGGCTCCGCGGCGAAGCCGGGCCGGCTGCGCCGCTCCAGGCAGCCGCGCGGAGCCGGGCTGACGTGGCCGCGGCTACCGGGCCGCCGCTGCGACCCCAGTCGTCTGCGGGAGGCCAGGCAGCCTCCCGGAGCCGGGTAGACGTGGCCGCCGCTGCCGGAACGGCGCCGCAGCGACCCCATGCCGGCTACGCCTCGCCATGCAGCCTCGCGGAGCCGGGTAGATGTGGCCGCCGCTGCCGGGCCGGCGCCGCAGCGACCCCTGGGCGGCTGCGCCGCGCCAGGCAGCAGTGCGGAGCCGGGTAGACGTGGCCGCCGATGCCGGAACGGCGCCGCAGCGACCCCAGGCCGGCTACGCCTCGCCATGCAGCCTCGCGGAGCCGGGTAGACGTGGCCGCCGCTGCCGGGCCGGCTCCGCAGCGACCTCTTCCCGCTGCGGGAGACCAAGGAAACCGCGCGGAGCCGGGTAGACGTGGCCGCCGCTGCCGAAAAGGCGCCGCAGCGACACCAGGCTGGTTGAGCCGCGCCAGGCAGCCGCGCGGAGCCGGGTAGACGTGGCCGCTGCTGCCGGAACGGCGCCGCAGCGACCCCAGGCCGGCTACGCCGCGCCGTGCAGCCGCGCGGAGCCGGGTAGACGTGGCCGCCGCTGCCGGGCCGGCGCCGCAGCGACCCCAGGCCGGTTGAGCCGCGCCAGGCAGCCGCGCGGAGCCGGGTAGACTCGTCCGCCGATGCCGTAACGGCGCCGCAGCGACCCCAGGACGGCTGCAGTCGCGCCATGCAGCTTCGCGGAGTCGGGCTGACGTGGCCGCCGCCGCCGGGCCGCCGCCGCAGCGACCCCAGGCCGTCTGCGGGAGACCAGGCAACCGCGCGGAGCCGGGTAGACGTGGCCGCCGCTGCCGGAACGGCGCCGCAGCGACCCCAGGCCGGTTGAGCCGCGCCGTACAGCTTCGCGGAGCCGGGTAGACGTGGCCGCCGCAGCCGGGGCGGCGCCGCAGCGACCCCAGGCCGGCTACGCCGCGCCATGCAGCCTCGCGGAGCCGGGTAGACGTGGCCGCCGCTGCCGGGCCGGCGCCGCAGCGACCCCTGGGCGGCTGCGCCGCGCCAGGCAGCCGCGCGGAGCCGGGTAGACGTGGCCGCCGATGCCGGAACGGCGCCGCAGCGACCCCAGGCCGGCTACGCCGCGCCATGCAGCCTCGCGGAGCCGGGTTAGACTCGTCCGCCGATGCCGGGACTGCGCCGCAGCGACCCCAGGACGGCTGCAGTCGCGCAATGAAGCTTCGCGGAGCCGGGTAGACGTGGCCGCCGCTGCCGGGACGGCTCCGTAGCGACCTCTGGCCCGCTGCGGGAGACCAGGCAACCGCGCGGAGCCGGGTAGACGTGGCCGCCGCAGCCGGGACGGCGCCGCAGCGACCCCTGGGCGGCTGCGCCGCGCCAGGCAGCCGCGCGGAGCCGGGTAGACGTGGCCGCCTCTGCCGGGCCGGCGCCGCAGCGACCCCAGGCCGGCCACGCCTCGCCATGCAGCCTCGCGGAGCCGGGTAGACGTGGCCGCCGCTGCCGGGCCGGCGCCGCAGCGACCCCAGGCCGGTTGAGCCGCGCCAGGCAGCCGCGCGGAGCCGGGTAGACTCGTCCGCCGATGCCGGGCCGGCGCCGCAGCGACCCCAGGCCGTCTGCGGGAGACCAGGCAACCGCGCGGAGCCGGGTAGACGTGGCCGCAGCTCCCGGAACGGCGCCGCAGCGACCCCAGGCCGGTTGAGCCGCGCCATGCAGCTTCGCGGAGCCGGGTAGACGTGGCCGCCGCCGCCGGGCCGGCGCCGCAGCGACCCCAGGCCGGTTGAGCCGCGCCAGGCAGCCGCGCGGAGCCGGGTAGACGTGGCCGCCGCTGCCGGGCCGGCGCCGCAGCGACCCCAGGCCGGTTGAGCCGCGCCATGCAGCCTCGCGGAGCCGGGTAGACGTGGCCGCCGATGCCGGAACGGCGCCGCAGCGACCCCAGGCCGGCTACGCCGCGCCATGCAGCTTCGCGGAGCCGGGTAGACGTGGCCGCGGCTGCCGGGCCGCCGCCGCAGCGACCCCAGGCCGGTTGAGCCGCGCCATGCAGCCGCGCGGAGCCGGGTAGACTTGTCCGCCGATGCCGGAACTGCGCCCCAGCGACCCCAGGACGGCTGCAGTCGCGAAATGCAGCTTCGCGGAGCCGGGTAGACGTGGCCGCCGCTGCCGGGACGGCTCCGCAGCGACGCCGGGCCCGCTGCGCCGCACAAGGAAGCCGCGCGGAGTCGGGCTGACGTGGCCGCGGCTGCTGGGCCGGCGCCGCAGCGACCCCAGGCCGTCTGCGGGAGGCCAGGCAGCCTCCCGGAGCCGGGTAGACGTGGCCGCCGCTGCCGGGACGGCTCCGTAGCGACCTCTGGCCCGCTGCGGGAGACCAGGCAACCGCGCGGAGCCGGGTAGACGTGGCCGCCGCAGCCGGGACGGCGCCGCAGCGACCCCTGGGCGGCTGCGCCGCGCCAGGCAGCCGCGCGGAGCCGGGTAGACGTGGCCGCCTCTGCCGGGCCGGCGCCGCAGCGACCCCAGGCCGGCCACGCCTCGCCATGCAGCCTCGCGGAGCCGGGTAGACGTGGCCACCGCTGCCGGCCCGGCGCCTCAGCGACCCCTGGGCGGCCGCGCCGGGCCAGGCAGCCGCGCGGAGCCGGCTAGACGTGGCCGCCGCAGCCGGGCCGGCGCCGCAGCGACCCCTGGGCGGCTGCGCCGCGCCAGGCAGCCGCGCGGAGCCGGGTAGACGTGGCCGCCGATGCCGGAACGGCGCCGCAGCGACCCCAGGCCGGCCACGCCTCGCCATGCAGCCTCGCGGAGCCGGGTAGACGTGGCCGCCGCTGCCGGGACGGCGCCGCAGCGACCCCTGGGCGGCTGCAGCCGCGCCATGCAGCCTCGCGGAGCCGGGTAGACGTGGCCGCCGCTGCAGGAACGGCGCCGCAGCGACCCCAGGCCGGCTACGCCTCGCCATGCAGCCTCGCGGAGCCGGGTAGACGTGGCCGCCGCGGCCGGGCCGGCTCCGCAGCGACCTCTGGCCCGCTGCGGGAGACCAGGCAACCGCGCGGAGCCGGGCTGACGTGGCCGCCGCTGCCTGGCCGGCGCCGCAGCGACCTCCGGCCGTCCGTTTTTGCCGACCTCTCCTTGCCGCTGCGGACCGGCGGAGCCGCGCCGAGCCGTATAGACCGCGCGCAGTCCGGCCGCCGCCGCGGCAGCGACCGGGTTGTTCGGCGCTCGCCTGGGCCTTGCCGTCTTTCCGTCGTACCCGAGCCGCCGCCGCCGCCGCCGCCGCCTCCGCCTCGGTTCGACCGAGTCGGTCGCTCCCGGGCCGGCCCGTTCCTGGCGTACTCGGGCTCCGCGTGTCGGCGGCTGGCGCGGCCGGCCGCCCCCGCTCTGAGGGGCGTCCGGCCGCGTTCGGCGCGGTTCGGTGCGGGGTCCGCATTGCGGCCGCCGCGGCTCGGGGTCCGGCGGAGGCCCCTTCTCGTTCGTCTCGCGTGCGTTTGTTTGTCTGTCCGTTCGTTTGTTTATTTTACCGGCGCGTGTTTGCGTGCGCGTTCGCTCGTTTGACACTTTTCGTTTGATTCCCTTTTCGCTCGGTGGCCCGGTAGCTCTTCGCGCCGGGTGTTCGGAGTCGGGTATTTCTAACCCGATCCGCCCGCGGCTTGCGGGGTGGGGGTGGTGATGGTGTGTGTTTGTGTTTTGGGCGGGGAGGGCGCTTTTCCCGCTCGCCGCTATGTCCCCCGCTTCCTCCCCCCACTCCCCACCCCCGCCCCCCCCGCCCCACTCCCCCTCTGCGGAAGCGCGCAGGCGCCGGCGGGTCCCCGCCCGCGCGTAGCGGGGCGGGCGGGAAACGTCCGGCGGGCTCGCGACGGGATCGGCCGCTCGTGTCAGCGCGGGGAGGAAAAGAAATGGCGGGAAGACGGCGGCAGAGGTAGGCCGGCGGGGAACGGCCTCGTCCGTCCCGGGGGTGGGTGTGTGCGTTCGTCTGGGATTCGTTCCTTCGACTCATCCGGACGCCGGGCTCGCCCTGAGCCCCTCTCCCGGGCGGCGGGCGTGCCCGTTCCCTCACCCACCCACCCCGGCCCGGCCACCCCCCCCCCCCCCCCTTTCCCCCCAGAGAAAAAAAAGAAAAAATAGAAAGAAACGGAAAGAAAGCGCGTGGCGGGCTGGGGGTGGGTCCTCGGCCGGTTTCGGGGGGGGGGGGGGGGGGGGGGCGGGAGTTTGCGGGGACCGGTCGAAGCCATCGGGCCTGGCCCGCCGGAGGGAAGCGAGAGAGAAAAATTAAAAAAAAAAAAAAAAAGGAGGGTGGCGGGGGGGGGGGGGGGGGGAACCGAGGAGGGGGAGGGGGAGGAGGAGGGCGGAGTGGGAGGTGGTGGTGGTGGTGGGTAGGGGGGTGTGGGGGGGTGCGGGTGAGGTAGGGAGCTTAAAAAAGTAAAAAATGAAATTAAAAAGAAAAAAAAAAAGGAGGCGGGAACGGCGAACAAACCCGGTCCGATCGGGCAGGGTGGGAGTCGGGTGGGTGGAGGGGGACGGGCACGGGCAGCGGCAAAAGAAAGGAAAGGCGGGAAGAAGAAATAACGGAAAACCCAAATCCCGCAGCTCTCTCGGCCAACGTCCCCCAAGAAGAAGGAAGGAAGGAACGGACGACCACCGAGCAAACGAGCGCTCGCACGGACGTCGGATGGACGTCTTCGAGAAGAAAGTAAGAGGGGCCGGGGGGCCGGGGGAGGGGACTAGGGTGGGAAAGAAAAGAGAGAAAGAAAGAAAGAGGTGGGGGGGGGGGGGGGGGGAGGGGGGGGGCGGGAGAAAGAGAGAAAGAGAGAGAGAAAGAAGAATACGTCTACAGGTGCTGCAGAAAAGCGGGCCAGTCGGGCGGGGCACGTCCGGGAGAGGGCGGGTTAGGGCTAGGGTTAGGGTAGGCGGGCGAGGTTAGGGTAAGGGTCAGGTTTAGGCTTTGCGCGCTGGGAAGTTCAGGTGGCCGGCCGCGAGATCTACCCGTAAGCCCGTCGCGACCCCCTTCTTCCCAACGGAAGGGCGCGCCGGGCCGGGCCGGGCCTACTCAAACGCACGCGCGCGGGAGCGGGCGAGCGAGCAAGCGAGCAAGCAAGCAAATGGACGGGGAGACAGGCAGACGGATGGGTAGATAGATAAATATATGAATTAAGCCAATAACTAAAGAAAGAAACGGAAAAAAGTTCAAAAAAAATCAGAAAAACATACAAAAATTAAGAAGCTTCTGAAAAATCGAAAACAGAAAAGCAGGAACACGGAGGGGGAAAAAAA
>NW_028325234.1:392500-395000 GCF_987193195.1 Phasianus colchicus | reverse complement strand
AAGGACTTGGGCCCCCCGAGAGCGGCGCCGGGGATGGGGGCTTCCGTACGCCACACCTCCCGCGCCCCACCGCGGGGCGGGGATTCGGCGCTGGGCTCTTCCCTCTTCACTCGCCGTTACTGAGGGAATCCTCGTTAGTTTCTTTTCCTCCGCTGACTAATATGCTTAAATTCAGCGGGTCGCCACGTCTGACCTGAGGTCGCGATCGGAAGGGGCCCGACGGGGACGCGGCCCCGTGCGGGATAACGACAGGTCGCCGCTCCCGACGGCGGAGGACGCCCGGACGGAGCGCCGGCCGGAGACGGACCCGCGGGGACGCGCGACGGGCTCGCGCGGACGGACGGACGGACGACCGGAGGGGCGGGAGCCTCGCCAGGACCCCGGAGCGCCGCGCGCGCGGCAGCACGGCGCGCTACCGCCGCCGGTAACGCGACCCGCAGGCAGCCGCGCGCGGGGCCGGGGAGGGCGAGGAACGCTCCTCCGGGGCGGGGGCCGGACGAACGAACGAACGAACGAACGGACGAACGAACGAACGAACGACCGGCCCCGCACCGCGCGACCGACCGGAAAGCCCGGCCGCCCCGTGGGGACGAGCTCGGCCGAAGCGGGCGCTCCGGGAGCGCGGGGAGCTCCGCGAGCTCCCCGACCTGGGTCTCGACTTAGGGGGACGAAGGCCCGCGCCGCGACGCCGCCGTCGAGGGACCGGGGCGGTGGGGCGGAGGGGAAGCCGGCCGCCCGAACCGACCGAACGACCGACCCACGCGGGGAAGGACGGACGGACGGACGGACGGACGGCGGCACCCCCCCCCACACACACGCGCACCGCGACCCGCCTCCGGAGGGGCGCGCGGGCCTGCGAGGCGCCCCAGCCGCGCCGCGCGGCCGCCGCGGACGGCGGCCGTCGGCGATTGACCGTCAAGCGACGCTCAGGCAGGCGTAGCCCCGGGAGGAACCCGGGGCCGCAAGTGCGTTCGAAGTGTCGATGATCAATGTGTCCTGCAATTCACATTAATTCTCGCAGCTAGCTGCGTTCTTCATCGACGCACGAGCCGAGTGATCCACCGCTAAGAGTCGTCTGGCTTTCGGCACCGCCCCGCGCGCGCGGGGGGCCCTCCTCTCGCGTCTCTCTCGCCTTTCCCGAAGGCGCTCCGACCGCCCCCGCGCGGCCCGCCCCGACGCCGGGGCGGCGACCGCCGCGGGGAGGACGAGCGTCGCCTCCGCTGACCGTACGCTACGGAACACGCACACGCTTCGAATCGAGGGGAAAAAAAAAGAGGAACCCTCCCGAACGAGAAGGGCGGGGAGCCCGCGCTCCCGACCTGGGCAAACGACCTCGTCTCGCTTCGGGAGGGGCGGACCAGGCGCCCGGCTCGGCTCGGCCCGGGCGGAAGCCCCGCTGCCGCGAACGGACCCGCCGGCGACGCCGCCGCCGGCGCCGCGACCGGTCGGGACGCGGGCGAGCCCGGCCGGGGTGTTCCCCCGGCCCGCGCCGCCGGCGCCGCCGGCCCCGCGCCCGCGACGGCCCGCCCGGACGGCGCGCCCGCGACGGCCCGGGCCCCCCCGCCTCGCGCCGCGGGCGCCGCGCACGCCGAAACGACCCCGGCCGCCTCTCGCCTTCCTCTCCCGCCCCTCGCCCTCCGCCGCCTCCTCCTCTCGCTCGCCCTGGCGGCGCGCCCGCGGCGGACGCGCGCCCGGCGGCGGGACGGGGACGGGGACGGATCTGGGAGCGGCGCCCGCCCCCCGCGCCTCCGCGCGGAGACCGGTTGCGGGACGCCCCGCGCCGGACCTCCCGCCCGCTCGACCGGCGCGGCCGGCGAGGCCGAGGGCGAAAGCGCGGTGGGAGGCGGCGGCGGCGGCGGCGAAGGAGAGGACTCGGCGAGCGACGGAAGGGGGAAACGGCGGCGAGGCCCCCCGACGGAGGACGGACGGGCGGCGAGGCCGCGGGCGCGCGCCGGACGGGCCGGCGGAGCGGAACCGCCGGCGCCGCGGATGGCGCGGGCGAGGACCGGCCGGGCTCGAACCGGCTCGAACCGGCCGCGCGCGGCGGCGTGGCCGCGGCGGGCGCCGGGCCGAGACGCGCGTCTCGGCCCGCTCCGAACGCGGGCGAGGCCGGCACGGAGCCGAGCCTCTCCGCCCGAGACCGTGGCCGCGGAGAGGGGGGGACGGGGTAACCCCCTCTCCGGCCCGGGCCCGACCCGCGGAGGCGCGAGAGCGCGGCGGCGGCGGCCGACGCCGCCGGCGGGCTCGGATCGGGAGGGAAGCGGCGTGCTGGGGAGTGGTGGGGGCGCGCCGCCGCGCCCCGCAACGAGCCCCTTCCTTCCCGCCCTCCCGCCGGCGACGCGGCCGGACCGCCGTCGCCGGAGCCCCCGGCCTCGCGAGACGTGCCGCGGGCCGCCCGAGTCTTTAAACCCCCGCCCGGCTCCGCGGCCGAGGGAGGGAGGCAGGGAGGGAGAGCGGGGACGGCGCGCACGCCGCCCCCTCCTCTTCCCTTCCCTTCCCT
>NW_028325234.1:380000-387500 GCF_987193195.1 Phasianus colchicus | reverse complement strand
GCGGAGCCGGGTTAGACTCGTCCGCCGATGCCGGAACTGCGCCGCAGCGACCCCAGGACGGCTGCAGTCGCGCAATGAAGCTTCGCGGAGCCGGGTAGACGTGGCCGCAGCTGCCGGGACGGCTCCGCGGCGAAGCCGGGCCGGCTGCGCCGCTCCAGGCAGCCGCGCGGAGCCGGGCTGACGTGGCCGCGGCTACCGGGCCGCCGCTGCGACCCCAGTCGTCTGCGGGAGGCCAGGCAGCCTCCCGGAGCCGGGTAGACGTGGCCGCCGCTGCCGGAACGGCGCCGCAGCGACCCCATGCCGGCTACGCCTCGCCATGCAGCCTCGCGGAGCCGGGTAGATGTGGCCGCCGCTGCCGGGCCGGCGCCGCAGCGACCCCTGGGCGGCTGCGCCGCGCCAGGCAGCAGTGCGGAGCCGGGTAGACGTGGCCGCCGATGCCGGAACGGCGCCGCAGCGACCCCAGGCCGGCTACGCCTCGCCATGCAGCCTCGCGGAGCCGGGTAGACGTGGCCGCCGCTGCCGGGCCGGCTCCGCAGCGACCTCTTCCCGCTGCGGGAGACCAAGGAAACCGCGCGGAGCCGGGTAGACGTGGCCGCCGCTGCCGAAAAGGCGCCGCAGCGACACCAGGCTGGTTGAGCCGCGCCAGGCAGCCGCGCGGAGCCGGGTAGACGTGGCCGCTGCTGCCGGAACGGCGCCGCAGCGACCCCAGGCCGGCTACGCCGCGCCGTGCAGCCGCGCGGAGCCGGGTAGACGTGGCCGCCGCTGCCGGGCCGGCGCCGCAGCGACCCCAGGCCGGTTGAGCCGCGCCAGGCAGCCGCGCGGAGCCGGGTAGACTCGTCCGCCGATGCCGTAACGGCGCCGCAGCGACCCCAGGACGGCTGCAGTCGCGCCATGCAGCTTCGCGGAGTCGGGCTGACGTGGCCGCCGCCGCCGGGCCGCCGCCGCAGCGACCCCAGGCCGTCTGCGGGAGACCAGGCAACCGCGCGGAGCCGGGTAGACGTGGCCGCCGCTGCCGGAACGGCGCCGCAGCGACCCCAGGCCGGTTGAGCCGCGCCGTACAGCTTCGCGGAGCCGGGTAGACGTGGCCGCCGCAGCCGGGGCGGCGCCGCAGCGACCCCAGGCCGGCTACGCCGCGCCATGCAGCCTCGCGGAGCCGGGTAGACGTGGCCGCCGCTGCCGGGCCGGCGCCGCAGCGACCCCTGGGCGGCTGCGCCGCGCCAGGCAGCCGCGCGGAGCCGGGTAGACGTGGCCGCCGATGCCGGAACGGCGCCGCAGCGACCCCAGGCCGGCTACGCCGCGCCATGCAGCCTCGCGGAGCCGGGTTAGACTCGTCCGCCGATGCCGGGACTGCGCCGCAGCGACCCCAGGACGGCTGCAGTCGCGCAATGAAGCTTCGCGGAGCCGGGTAGACGTGGCCGCCGCTGCCGGGACGGCTCCGTAGCGACCTCTGGCCCGCTGCGGGAGACCAGGCAACCGCGCGGAGCCGGGTAGACGTGGCCGCCGCAGCCGGGACGGCGCCGCAGCGACCCCTGGGCGGCTGCGCCGCGCCAGGCAGCCGCGCGGAGCCGGGTAGACGTGGCCGCCTCTGCCGGGCCGGCGCCGCAGCGACCCCAGGCCGGCCACGCCTCGCCATGCAGCCTCGCGGAGCCGGGTAGACGTGGCCGCCGCTGCCGGGCCGGCGCCGCAGCGACCCCAGGCCGGTTGAGCCGCGCCAGGCAGCCGCGCGGAGCCGGGTAGACTCGTCCGCCGATGCCGGGCCGGCGCCGCAGCGACCCCAGGCCGTCTGCGGGAGACCAGGCAACCGCGCGGAGCCGGGTAGACGTGGCCGCAGCTCCCGGAACGGCGCCGCAGCGACCCCAGGCCGGTTGAGCCGCGCCATGCAGCTTCGCGGAGCCGGGTAGACGTGGCCGCCGCCGCCGGGCCGGCGCCGCAGCGACCCCAGGCCGGTTGAGCCGCGCCAGGCAGCCGCGCGGAGCCGGGTAGACGTGGCCGCCGCTGCCGGGCCGGCGCCGCAGCGACCCCAGGCCGGTTGAGCCGCGCCATGCAGCCTCGCGGAGCCGGGTAGACGTGGCCGCCGATGCCGGAACGGCGCCGCAGCGACCCCAGGCCGGCTACGCCGCGCCATGCAGCTTCGCGGAGCCGGGTAGACGTGGCCGCGGCTGCCGGGCCGCCGCCGCAGCGACCCCAGGCCGGTTGAGCCGCGCCATGCAGCCGCGCGGAGCCGGGTAGACTTGTCCGCCGATGCCGGAACTGCGCCCCAGCGACCCCAGGACGGCTGCAGTCGCGAAATGCAGCTTCGCGGAGCCGGGTAGACGTGGCCGCCGCTGCCGGGACGGCTCCGCAGCGACGCCGGGCCCGCTGCGCCGCACAAGGAAGCCGCGCGGAGTCGGGCTGACGTGGCCGCGGCTGCTGGGCCGGCGCCGCAGCGACCCCAGGCCGTCTGCGGGAGGCCAGGCAGCCTCCCGGAGCCGGGTAGACGTGGCCGCCGCTGCCGGGACGGCTCCGTAGCGACCTCTGGCCCGCTGCGGGAGACCAGGCAACCGCGCGGAGCCGGGTAGACGTGGCCGCCGCAGCCGGGACGGCGCCGCAGCGACCCCTGGGCGGCTGCGCCGCGCCAGGCAGCCGCGCGGAGCCGGGTAGACGTGGCCGCCTCTGCCGGGCCGGCGCCGCAGCGACCCCAGGCCGGCCACGCCTCGCCATGCAGCCTCGCGGAGCCGGGTAGACGTGGCCACCGCTGCCGGCCCGGCGCCTCAGCGACCCCTGGGCGGCCGCGCCGGGCCAGGCAGCCGCGCGGAGCCGGCTAGACGTGGCCGCCGCAGCCGGGCCGGCGCCGCAGCGACCCCTGGGCGGCTGCGCCGCGCCAGGCAGCCGCGCGGAGCCGGGTAGACGTGGCCGCCGATGCCGGAACGGCGCCGCAGCGACCCCAGGCCGGCCACGCCTCGCCATGCAGCCTCGCGGAGCCGGGTAGACGTGGCCGCCGCTGCCGGGACGGCGCCGCAGCGACCCCTGGGCGGCTGCAGCCGCGCCATGCAGCCTCGCGGAGCCGGGTAGACGTGGCCGCCGCTGCAGGAACGGCGCCGCAGCGACCCCAGGCCGGCTACGCCTCGCCATGCAGCCTCGCGGAGCCGGGTAGACGTGGCCGCCGCGGCCGGGCCGGCTCCGCAGCGACCTCTGGCCCGCTGCGGGAGACCAGGCAACCGCGCGGAGCCGGGCTGACGTGGCCGCCGCTGCCTGGCCGGCGCCGCAGCGACCTCCGGCCGTCCGTTTTTGCCGACCTCTCCTTGCCGCTGCGGACCGGCGGAGCCGCGCCGAGCCGTATAGACCGCGCGCAGTCCGGCCGCCGCCGCGGCAGCGACCGGGTTGTTCGGCGCTCGCCTGGGCCTTGCCGTCTTTCCGTCGTACCCGAGCCGCCGCCGCCGCCGCCGCCGCCTCCGCCTCGGTTCGACCGAGTCGGTCGCTCCCGGGCCGGCCCGTTCCTGGCGTACTCGGGCTCCGCGTGTCGGCGGCTGGCGCGGCCGGCCGCCCCCGCTCTGAGGGGCGTCCGGCCGCGTTCGGCGCGGTTCGGTGCGGGGTCCGCATTGCGGCCGCCGCGGCTCGGGGTCCGGCGGAGGCCCCTTCTCGTTCGTCTCGCGTGCGTTTGTTTGTCTGTCCGTTCGTTTGTTTATTTTACCGGCGCGTGTTTGCGTGCGCGTTCGCTCGTTTGACACTTTTCGTTTGATTCCCTTTTCGCTCGGTGGCCCGGTAGCTCTTCGCGCCGGGTGTTCGGAGTCGGGTATTTCTAACCCGATCCGCCCGCGGCTTGCGGGGTGGGGGTGGTGATGGTGTGTGTTTGTGTTTTGGGCGGGGAGGGCGCTTTTCCCGCTCGCCGCTATGTCCCCCGCTTCCTCCCCCCACTCCCCACCCCCGCCCCCCCCGCCCCACTCCCCCTCTGCGGAAGCGCGCAGGCGCCGGCGGGTCCCCGCCCGCGCGTAGCGGGGCGGGCGGGAAACGTCCGGCGGGCTCGCGACGGGATCGGCCGCTCGTGTCAGCGCGGGGAGGAAAAGAAATGGCGGGAAGACGGCGGCAGAGGTAGGCCGGCGGGGAACGGCCTCGTCCGTCCCGGGGGTGGGTGTGTGCGTTCGTCTGGGATTCGTTCCTTCGACTCATCCGGACGCCGGGCTCGCCCTGAGCCCCTCTCCCGGGCGGCGGGCGTGCCCGTTCCCTCACCCACCCACCCCGGCCCGGCCACCCCCCCCCCCCCCCCTTTCCCCCCAGAGAAAAAAAAGAAAAAATAGAAAGAAACGGAAAGAAAGCGCGTGGCGGGCTGGGGGTGGGTCCTCGGCCGGTTTCGGGGGGGGGGGGGGGGGGGGGGCGGGAGTTTGCGGGGACCGGTCGAAGCCATCGGGCCTGGCCCGCCGGAGGGAAGCGAGAGAGAAAAATTAAAAAAAAAAAAAAAAAGGAGGGTGGCGGGGGGGGGGGGGGGGGGAACCGAGGAGGGGGAGGGGGAGGAGGAGGGCGGAGTGGGAGGTGGTGGTGGTGGTGGGTAGGGGGGTGTGGGGGGGTGCGGGTGAGGTAGGGAGCTTAAAAAAGTAAAAAATGAAATTAAAAAGAAAAAAAAAAAAGGAGGCGGGAACGGCGAACAAACCCGGTCCGATCGGGCAGGGTGGGAGTCGGGTGGGTGGAGGGGGACGGGCACGGGCAGCGGCAAAAGAAAGGAAAGGCGGGAAGAAGAAATAACGGAAAACCCAAATCCCGCAGCTCTCTCGGCCAACGTCCCCCAAGAAGAAGGAAGGAAGGAACGGACGACCACCGAGCAAACGAGCGCTCGCACGGACGTCGGATGGACGTCTTCGAGAAGAAAGTAAGAGGGGCCGGGGGGCCGGGGGAGGGGACTAGGGTGGGAAAGAAAAGAGAGAAAGAAAGAAAGAGGTGGGGGGGGGGGGGGGGAGGGGGGGGGCGGGAGAAAGAGAGAAAGAGAGAGAGAAAGAAGAATACGTCTACAGGTGCTGCAGAAAAGCGGGCCAGTCGGGCGGGGCACGTCCGGGAGAGGGCGGGTTAGGGCTAGGGTTAGGGTAGGCGGGCGAGGTTAGGGTAAGGGTCAGGTTTAGGCTTTGCGCGCTGGGAAGTTCAGGTGGCCGGCCGCGAGATCTACCCGTAAGCCCGTCGCGACCCCCTTCTTCCCAACGGAAGGGCGCGCCGGGCCGGGCCGGGCCTACTCAAACGCACGCGCGCGGGAGCGGGCGAGCGAGCAAGCGAGCAAGCAAGCAAATGGACGGGGAGACAGGCAGACGGATGGGTAGATAGATAAATATATGAATTAAGCCAATAACTAAAGAAAGAAACGGAAAAAAGTTCAAAAAAAATCAGAAAAACATACAAAAATTAAGAAGCTTCTGAAAAATCGAAAACAGAAAAGCAGGAACACGGAGGGGGAAAAAAAGAAAAGAAAAGAAAAAGAAAAAGAAAAGAAAAAGAAAGAAAGAAAGAAAGAAAGAAAGAAAGAAAGAAAGAAAGAAAGAAAGAAAGAAAGAAAGAAAGAAAAAGGAGGGGGGGGGGGGGGGCTCAGGCGGGCAGCCGCCAGCACGCACGCAAGCGAAAAGGTACGTAGGAAAATATTTTAATGGAATGAATAAATAAGGAGGAAAATTAAAAAAGAAAAAAAAAAAGAACTAAAAAAAAAGTTAGAAAAAGAGAAGCTGAAACGTTTGAAGCTAAACAAGACAACATAAAAACACAGGAAAAAATTAAATTAAAATTAAAAAAAAAAAAATCACGCACGCACGGGCGAGCGAGCGAGTGAGCGAGCGAGCAAGCCAAGCAATAAATAAACAAACAAATGGAAAAATATTGGGGGGGAATCGGAGAAACATCATATATAAATGGAAAAGTTTTAAAAAAGCTGAAAACGGCAGAAGTCTAAACGGAAAGAACCATAGGTAAAGAAAAATCACGTTGAGGCGAGTCCGGGCGGTGGGGGCCGAGGGGTGTTGGGTGGGGGGGGGGGGGGGGACGACGACGGGGCACGGGACGGACGTTAAGAGGAGGGGGGGGGGGGGGGGGGGAATGCAGCGGCGGCTGTGGCGGCATACCGCCACCCCGTCACGACCGCCCGCGCCTCGGCGTGGGCCCGCCATCCCGAGCCGGGCCTACAAATAGGAAAACAAAAGATAAAATGAAATGAAAAGATCAGAACAACGAGGAAAGTCAAGGAACATTTAAAAAGGAAAAAAAAAAAACGAAATTAAAAATCGCATCTGCCTGGGAGAGGGAGGGTCAGGGGTCAAGGCTGGGGCCGGGGGCGGGGGGAGGGGGGGGGGTGCGTGTGCAGGGCGGGCGGGGGCAAGGAAGGCCTCAGGCGCCGGCCGCCGGCTCTACCCGCATCCCCGTCGCGACCTCCCGCGCCTCGCGAGGGCCTGCCGGGCCGGGCCGGGCCGGGCCTACGCACGCACGCGAGAGAGAGAGAGAGAGAGAGAGAGAGCCGACAAATCAATAAACAGAGAAATAAACAACTAGACAGAGGTTCAAAAAGCATTGGGAAAACGTACGCCCGCAAGCGAGGAAGCAAACAAACGAGCGAGCGAGCGAGCAAGCAGACAGGTACGTAGAAAAATATTTTTGATATTTTGAACGATGAGATGGGAAAGCTAAAAGAAATAAACATAAAAAAAGATTTCAAAAAATAGAAAAACAGAAGCTGAAACGTTCGAAGTTAAACGAGACGGAACAGAAGATAGAAAAGAAAGAAAGAAAACATAAAAACAAAGGAAAAAAATAAAAATGAAAAACGCAGCAAAAAAAAAGTAAAAATCACGCGCGCACGCTCGCTCGCACGCACGCACGTACGCACACGCGAGCCCACCAATAAATAAAGAAATGGAAAAATTAAAAAAAAATAAAAATAAAAATAAAAAAACTGGAAAACCATACGTAAATGGAGAAGTTTGTAAAAAGCTGAACAAAGCAAAAAAAAAAAGGTAGGTAAAGATAAATCGTGCGAGGCGAGTCCGGGGCGGGGGGTGGGGGGGGGAGAGGGGGAGGGGGGGGAGGGGGGGCGAGGGGGTACGAGGGTTAAGCTCGGGGTGGGGCGCAGGGGCTGGGGGGGTGGGGCGGGAGGAGGAGGAGGAGGAGGAGGAGGAGGAGGAGGGGGAGGCGGCTGTGCCGGCATACCGCGACCCCCTCACGAGCACCCGCGCCTCGGCGTGGGCCCGCCATCCCAAGCCGGGCCTACGCACGCACGCACGCAAGCAGGCAGGCAGGCAGGCAGGCAGGCAGGCAGGCACTTAGAAAAGTATTTTATATATTTCAATGAATGATTGAATGGGAAAATTAAAAAAAAAAGAAAAAAAAATTAGAAGAAAAAACGAGAACTAAAACGTCAAAAGAGAAAAAAAAGAAAAAAGAAAAAAAAAGCGATGAAAACCTAAAAACGTAGGAAAGGAACAGAAATTAAAAATAAGCGAAAATCACTCTGCCAGGGGAATCCGGGAGAGGTCAGGGGAGGGTCAGGGGTCAAGGCTGGCG
>NW_028325234.1:360000-367500 GCF_987193195.1 Phasianus colchicus | reverse complement strand
GAGCCGCCGCCACCGCCGACCGCCGCCGAAACCCGTCTGGCCGGCCGGTCAACCCAGCTCGCGAGCGCCCGCTCACCACCGATCTCCGGAGCAGAGTCCGCACTCTCTCCTACCGACGAAAAGTAAAGGCATCCGAAAAGAAAGCTCCACGGACGACGACGCCGACTACCGGCAAAGGCTCCGACAGCAGCCGACCTTTACCTCGACATAACTGGAGGCAGAGAATTAGAGCGACGCCTCTGGCCGCACCGTAGCAGCAGCGCCCCCCCCACACACAAAAGACGCGAACAGCCGCCGGAGCCGGGTAGACGTGGCCGCCGCTGCCGGAACGGCGCCGCAGCGACCCCTGGGCGGATGCGCCGCGCCTGGCAGCCGGGCGGAGCCGGGTAGACGTGGCCGCCGCTGCCGGAACGGCGCCGCAGCGACCCCTGGGCGGATGCGCCGCGCCTGGCAGCCGGGCGGAGCCGGGTAGACGTGGCCGCCGCTGCCGGAACGGCGCCGCAGCGACCCCAGGCCGGTTGAGCCGCGCCATGCAGCCGCGCGGAGCCGGGTAGACTTGTCCGCCGATGCCGGAACTGCGCCCCAGCGACCCCAGGACGGCTGCAGTCGCGAAATGCAGCTTCGCGGAGCCGGGTAGACGTGGCCGCCGCTGCCGGGACGGCTCCGCAGCGACGCCGGGCCCGCTGCGCCGCACAAGGCAGCCGCGCGGAGTCGGGCTGACGTGGACGCGGATGCCGGGCCGGCGCCGCAGCGACCCCAGGCCGTCTGCGGGAGGCCAGGCAGCCTCCCGGAGCCGGGTAGACGTGGCCGCCGCTGCCGGGACGGCTCCGTAGCGACCTCTGGCCCGCTGCGGGAGACCAGGCAACCGCGCGGAGCCGGGTAGACGTGGCCGCCGCAGCCGGAACGGCGCCGCAGCGACCCCTGGGCGGCTGCGCCGCGCCAGGCAGCCGCGCGGAGCCGGGTAGACGTGGCCGCCTCTGCCGGGCCGGCGCCGCAGCGACCCCAGGCCGGCCACGCCTCGCCATGCAGCCTCGCGGAGCCGGGTAGACGTGGCCACCGCTGCCGGGGCGGCGCCGCAGCGACCCCTGGGCGGCTGCGCCGCGCCAGGCAGCCGCGCGGAGCCGGGTAGACGTGGCCGCCGATGCCGGAACGGCGCCGCAGCGACCCCAGGCCGGCTACGCCGCGCCATGCAGCCTCGCGGAGCCGGGTAGACGTGGCCGCCGCTGCCGGGCCGGCGCCGCAGCGACCCCAGGCCGTTTGAGCCGCGCCATGCAGCCGCGCGGAGCCGGGTTAGACTCGTCCGCCGATGCCGGAACTGCGCCGCAGCGACCCCAGGACGGCTGCAGTCGCGCAATGAAGCTTCGCGGAGCCGGGTAGACGTGGCCGCAGCTGCCGGGACGGCTCCGCGGCGAAGCCGGGCCGGCTGCGCCGCTCCAGGCAGCCGCGCGGAGCCGGGCTGACGTGGCCGCGGCTACCGGGCCGCCGCTGCGACCCCAGTCGTCTGCGGGAGGCCAGGCAGCCTCCCGGAGCCGGGTAGACGTGGCCGCCGCTGCCGGAACGGCGCCGCAGCGACCCCATGCCGGCTACGCCTCGCCATGCAGCCTCGCGGAGCCGGGTAGATGTGGCCGCCGCTGCCGGGCCGGCGCCGCAGCGACCCCTGGGCGGCTGCGCCGCGCCAGGCAGCAGTGCGGAGCCGGGTAGACGTGGCCGCCGATGCCGGAACGGCGCCGCAGCGACCCCAGGCCGGCTACGCCTCGCCATGCAGCCTCGCGGAGCCGGGTAGACGTGGCCGCCGCTGCCGGGCCGGCTCCGCAGCGACCTCTTCCCGCTGCGGGAGACCAAGGAAACCGCGCGGAGCCGGGTAGACGTGGCCGCCGCTGCCGAAAAGGCGCCGCAGCGACACCAGGCTGGTTGAGCCGCGCCAGGCAGCCGCGCGGAGCCGGGTAGACGTGGCCGCTGCTGCCGGAACGGCGCCGCAGCGACCCCAGGCCGGCTACGCCGCGCCGTGCAGCCGCGCGGAGCCGGGTAGACGTGGCCGCCGCTGCCGGGCCGGCGCCGCAGCGACCCCAGGCCGGTTGAGCCGCGCCAGGCAGCCGCGCGGAGCCGGGTAGACTCGTCCGCCGATGCCGTAACGGCGCCGCAGCGACCCCAGGACGGCTGCAGTCGCGCCATGCAGCTTCGCGGAGTCGGGCTGACGTGGCCGCCGCCGCCGGGCCGCCGCCGCAGCGACCCCAGGCCGTCTGCGGGAGACCAGGCAACCGCGCGGAGCCGGGTAGACGTGGCCGCCGCTGCCGGAACGGCGCCGCAGCGACCCCAGGCCGGTTGAGCCGCGCCGTACAGCTTCGCGGAGCCGGGTAGACGTGGCCGCCGCAGCCGGGGCGGCGCCGCAGCGACCCCAGGCCGGCTACGCCGCGCCATGCAGCCTCGCGGAGCCGGGTAGACGTGGCCGCCGCTGCCGGGGCGGCTCCGAGGAGAAGCCGGGCCGGCTGCGACGCTCCACGCAGCCGCGCGGAGCCGGGCTGACGTGGCCGCGGCTACCGGGCCGCCGCTGCGACCCCAGGCCGTCTGCGGGAGGCCAGGCAGCCTCCCGGAGCCGGGTAGACGTGGCCGCCGCTGCCGGGCCGGCGCCGCAGCGACCACTGGGCGGCTGCGCCGCGCCAGGCATCCGCGCGGAGCCGGGTAGACGTGGCCGCCGATGCCGGAACGGCGCCGCAGCGACCCCAGGCCGGCTACGCCTCGCCATGCAGCCTCGCGGAGCCGGGTAGACGTGGCCGCCGCTGCCGGGCCGGCGCCGCAGCGACCCCTGGGCGGCTGCGCCGCGCCAGGCAGCCGCGCGGAGCCGGGTAGACGTGGCCGCCGATGCCGGAACGGCGCCGCAGCGACCCCAGGCCGGCTACGCCGCGCCATGCAGCCTCGCGGAGCCGGGTTAGACTCGTCCGCCGATGCCGGGACTGCGCCGCAGCGACCCCAGGACGGCTGCAGTCGCGCAATGAAGCTTCGCGGAGCCGGGTAGACGTGGCCGCCGCTGCCGGGACGGCTCCGTAGCGACCTCTGGCCCGCTGCGGGAGACCAGGCAACCGCGCGGAGCCGGGTAGACGTGGCCGCCGCAGCCGGGACGGCGCCGCAGCGACCCCTGGGCGGCTGCGCCGCGCCAGGCAGCCGCGCGGAGCCGGGTAGACGTGGCCGCCTCTGCCGGGCCGGCGCCGCAGCGACCCCAGGCCGGCCACGCCTCGCCATGCAGCCTCGCGGAGCCGGGTAGACGTGGCCGCCGCTGCCGGGCCGGCGCCGCAGCGACCCCAGGCCGGTTGAGCCGCGCCAGGCAGCCGCGCGGAGCCGGGTAGACTCGTCCGCCGATGCCGGGCCGGCGCCGCAGCGACCCCAGGCCGTCTGCGGGAGACCAGGCAACCGCGCGGAGCCGGGTAGACGTGGCCGCAGCTCCCGGAACGGCGCCGCAGCGACCCCAGGCCGGTTGAGCCGCGCCATGCAGCTTCGCGGAGCCGGGTAGACGTGGCCGCCGCCGCCGGGCCGGCGCCGCAGCGACCCCAGGCCGGTTGAGCCGCGCCAGGCAGCCGCGCGGAGCCGGGTAGACGTGGCCGCCGCTGCCGGGCCGGCGCCGCAGCGACCCCAGGCCGGTTGAGCCGCGCCATGCAGCCTCGCGGAGCCGGGTAGACGTGGCCGCCGATGCCGGAACGGCGCCGCAGCGACCCCAGGCCGGCTACGCCGCGCCATGCAGCTTCGCGGAGCCGGGTAGACGTGGCCGCGGCTGCCGGGCCGCCGCCGCAGCGACCCCAGGCCGGTTGAGCCGCGCCATGCAGCCGCGCGGAGCCGGGTAGACTTGTCCGCCGATGCCGGAACTGCGCCCCAGCGACCCCAGGACGGCTGCAGTCGCGAAATGCAGCTTCGCGGAGCCGGGTAGACGTGGCCGCCGCTGCCGGGACGGCTCCGCAGCGACGCCGGGCCCGCTGCGCCGCACAAGGAAGCCGCGCGGAGTCGGGCTGACGTGGCCGCGGCTGCTGGGCCGGCGCCGCAGCGACCCCAGGCCGTCTGCGGGAGGCCAGGCAGCCTCCCGGAGCCGGGTAGACGTGGCCGCCGCTGCCGGGACGGCTCCGTAGCGACCTCTGGCCCGCTGCGGGAGACCAGGCAACCGCGCGGAGCCGGGTAGACGTGGCCGCCGCAGCCGGGACGGCGCCGCAGCGACCCCTGGGCGGCTGCGCCGCGCCAGGCAGCCGCGCGGAGCCGGGTAGACGTGGCCGCCTCTGCCGGGCCGGCGCCGCAGCGACCCCAGGCCGGCCACGCCTCGCCATGCAGCCTCGCGGAGCCGGGTAGACGTGGCCACCGCTGCCGGCCCGGCGCCTCAGCGACCCCTGGGCGGCCGCGCCGGGCCAGGCAGCCGCGCGGAGCCGGCTAGACGTGGCCGCCGCAGCCGGGCCGGCGCCGCAGCGACCCCTGGGCGGCTGCGCCGCGCCAGGCAGCCGCGCGGAGCCGGGTAGACGTGGCCGCCGATGCCGGAACGGCGCCGCAGCGACCCCAGGCCGGCCACGCCTCGCCATGCAGCCTCGCGGAGCCGGGTAGACGTGGCCGCCGCTGCCGGGACGGCGCCGCAGCGACCCCTGGGCGGCTGCAGCCGCGCCATGCAGCCTCGCGGAGCCGGGTAGACGTGGCCGCCGCTGCAGGAACGGCGCCGCAGCGACCCCAGGCCGGCTACGCCTCGCCATGCAGCCTCGCGGAGCCGGGTAGACGTGGCCGCCGCGGCCGGGCCGGCTCCGCAGCGACCTCTGGCCCGCTGCGGGAGACCAGGCAACCGCGCGGAGCCGGGCTGACGTGGCCGCCGCTGCCTGGCCGGCGCCGCAGCGACCTCCGGCCGTCCGTTTTTGCCGACCTCTCCTTGCCGCTGCGGACCGGCGGAGCCGCGCCGAGCCGTATAGACCGCGCGCAGTCCGGCCGCCGCCGCGGCAGCGACCGGGTTGTTCGGCGCTCGCCTGGGCCTTGCCGTCTTTCCGTCGTACCCGAGCCGCCGCCGCCGCCGCCGCCGCCTCCGCCTCGGTTCGACCGAGTCGGTCGCTCCCGGGCCGGCCCGTTCCTGGCGTACTCGGGCTCCGCGTGTCGGCGGCTGGCGCGGCCGGCCGCCCCCGCTCTGAGGGGCGTCCGGCCGCGTTCGGCGCGGTTCGGTGCGGGGTCCGCATTGCGGCCGCCGCGGCTCGGGGTCCGGCGGAGGCCCCTTCTCGTTCGTCTCGCGTGCGTTTGTTTGTCTGTCCGTTCGTTTGTTTATTTTACCGGCGCGTGTTTGCGTGCGCGTTCGCTCGTTTGACACTTTTCGTTTGATTCCCTTTTCGCTCGGTGGCCCGGTAGCTCTTCGCGCCGGGTGTTCGGAGTCGGGTATTTCTAACCCGATCCGCCCGCGGCTTGCGGGGTGGGGGTGGTGATGGTGTGTGTTTGTGTTTTGGGCGGGGAGGGCGCTTTTCCCGCTCGCCGCTATGTCCCCCGCTTCCTCCCCCCACTCCCCACCCCCGCCCCCCCCGCCCCACTCCCCCTCTGCGGAAGCGCGCAGGCGCCGGCGGGTCCCCGCCCGCGCGTAGCGGGGCGGGCGGGAAACGTCCGGCGGGCTCGCGACGGGATCGGCCGCTCGTGTCAGCGCGGGGAGGAAAAGAAATGGCGGGAAGACGGCGGCAGAGGTAGGCCGGCGGGGAACGGCCTCGTCCGTCCCGGGGGTGGGTGTGTGCGTTCGTCTGGGATTCGTTCCTTCGACTCATCCGGACGCCGGGCTCGCCCTGAGCCCCTCTCCCGGGCGGCGGGCGTGCCCGTTCCCTCACCCACCCACCCCGGCCCGGCCACCCCCCCCCCCCCCCCTTTCCCCCCAGAGAAAAAAAAGAAAAAATAGAAAGAAACGGAAAGAAAGCGCGTGGCGGGCTGGGGGTGGGTCCTCGGCCGGTTTCGGGGGGGGGGGGGGGGGGGGGGCGGGAGTTTGCGGGGACCGGTCGAAGCCATCGGGCCTGGCCCGCCGGAGGGAAGCGAGAGAGAAAAATTAAAAAAAAAAAAAAAAAGGAGGGTGGCGGGGGGGGGGGGGGGGGGAACCGAGGAGGGGGAGGGGGAGGAGGAGGGCGGAGTGGGAGGTGGTGGTGGTGGTGGGTAGGGGGGTGTGGGGGGGTGCGGGTGAGGTAGGGAGCTTAAAAAAGTAAAAAATGAAATTAAAAAGAAAAAAAAAAAAGGAGGCGGGAACGGCGAACAAACCCGGTCCGATCGGGCAGGGTGGGAGTCGGGTGGGTGGAGGGGGACGGGCACGGGCAGCGGCAAAAGAAAGGAAAGGCGGGAAGAAGAAATAACGGAAAACCCAAATCCCGCAGCTCTCTCGGCCAACGTCCCCCAAGAAGAAGGAAGGAAGGAACGGACGACCACCGAGCAAACGAGCGCTCGCACGGACGTCGGATGGACGTCTTCGAGAAGAAAGTAAGAGGGGCCGGGGGGCCGGGGGAGGGGACTAGGGTGGGAAAGAAAAGAGAGAAAGAAAGAAAGAGGTGGGGGGGGGGGGGGGGGGAGGGGGGGGGCGGGAGAAAGAGAGAAAGAGAGAGAGAAAGAAGAATACGTCTACAGGTGCTGCAGAAAAGCGGGCCAGTCGGGCGGGGCACGTCCGGGAGAGGGCGGGTTAGGGCTAGGGTTAGGGTAGGCGGGCGAGGTTAGGGTAAGGGTCAGGTTTAGGCTTTGCGCGCTGGGAAGTTCAGGTGGCCGGCCGCGAGATCTACCCGTAAGCCCGTCGCGACCCCCTTCTTCCCAACGGAAGGGCGCGCCGGGCCGGGCCGGGCCTACTCAAACGCACGCGCGCGGGAGCGGGCGAGCGAGCAAGCGAGCAAGCAAGCAAATGGACGGGGAGACAGGCAGACGGATGGGTAGATAGATAAATATATGAATTAAGCCAATAACTAAAGAAAGAAACGGAAAAAAGTTCAAAAAAAATCAGAAAAACATACAAAAATTAAGAAGCTTCTGAAAAATCGAAAACAGAAAAGCAGGAACACGGAGGGGGAAAAAAAGAAAAGAAAAGAAAAAGAAAAAGAAAAGAAAAAGAAAGAAAGAAAGAAAGAAAGAAAGAAAGAAAGAAAGAAAGAAAGAAAGAAAGAAAGAAAGAAAGAAAAAGGAGGGGGGGGGGGGGGGGCTCAGGCGGGCAGCCGCCAGCACGCACGCAAGCGAAAAGGTACGTAGGAAAATATTTTAATGGAATGAATAAATAAGGAGGAAAATTAAAAAAGAAAAAAAAAAAGAACTAAAAAAAAAGTTAGAAAAAGAGAAGCTGAAACGTTTGAAGCTAAACAAGACAACATAAAAACACAGGAAAAAATTAAATTAAAATTAAAAAAAAAAAAATCACGCACGCACGGGCGAGCGAGCGAGTGAGCGAGCGAGCAAGCCAAGCAATAAATAAACAAACAAATGGAAAAATATTGGGGGGGAATCGGAGAAACATCATATATAAATGGAAAAGTTTTAAAAAAGCTGAAAACGGCAGAA
>NW_028325234.1:350000-352500 GCF_987193195.1 Phasianus colchicus | reverse complement strand
GAACGGACGAACGAACGAACGAACGACCGGCCCCGCACCGCGCGACCGACCGGAAAGCCCGGCCGCCCCGTGGGGACGAGCTCGGCCGAAGCGGGCGCTCCGGGAGCGCGGGGAGCTCCGCGAGCTCCCCGACCTGGGTCTCGACTTAGGGGGACGAAGGCCCGCGCCGCGACGCCGCCGTCGAGGGACCGGGGCGGTGGGGCGGAGGGGAAGCCGGCCGCCCGAACCGACCGAACGACCGACCCACGCGGGGAAGGACGGACGGACGGACGGACGGCGGCACCCCCCCCCACACACACGCGCACCGCGACCCGCCTCCGGAGGGGCGCGCGGGCCTGCGAGGCGCCCCAGCCGCGCCGCGCGGCCGCCGCGGACGGCGGCCGTCGGCGATTGACCGTCAAGCGACGCTCAGGCAGGCGTAGCCCCGGGAGGAACCCGGGGCCGCAAGTGCGTTCGAAGTGTCGATGATCAATGTGTCCTGCAATTCACATTAATTCTCGCAGCTAGCTGCGTTCTTCATCGACGCACGAGCCGAGTGATCCACCGCTAAGAGTCGTCTGGCTTTCGGCACCGCCCCGCGCGCGCGGGGGGCCCTCCTCTCGCGTCTCTCTCGCCTTTCCCGAAGGCGCTCCGACCGCCCCCGCGCGGCCCGCCCCGACGCCGGGGCGGCGACCGCCGCGGGGAGGACGAGCGTCGCCTCCGCTGACCGTACGCTACGGAACACGCACACGCTTCGAATCGAGGGGAAAAAAAAAGAGGAACCCTCCCGAACGAGAAGGGCGGGGAGCCCGCGCTCCCGACCTGGACAAACGACCTCGTCTCGCTTCGGGAGGGGCGGACCAGGCGCCCGGCTCGGCTCGGCCCGGGCGGAAGCCCCGCTGCCGCGAACGGACCCGCCGGCGACGCCGCCGCCGGCGCCGCGACCGGTCGGGACGCGGGCGAGCCCGGCCGGGGTGTTCCCCCGGCCCGCGCCGCCGGCGCCGCCGGCCCCGCGCCCGCGACGGCCCGCCCGGACGGCGCGCCCGCGACGGCCCGGGCCCCCCCGCCTCGCGCCGCGGGCGCCGCGCACGCCGAAACGACCCCGGCCGCCTCTCGCCTTCCTCTCCCGCCCCTCGCCCTCCGCCGCCTCCTCCTCTCGCTCGCCCTGGCGGCGCGCCCGCGGCGGACGCGCGCCCGGCGGCGGGACGGGGACGGGGACGGATCTGGGAGCGGCGCCCGCCCCCCGCGCCTCCGCGCGGAGACCGGTTGCGGGACGCCCCGCGCCGGACCTCCCGCCCGCTCGCCCGGCGCGGCCGGCGAGGCCGAGGGCGAAAGCGCGGTGGGAGGCGGCGGCGGCGGCGGCGAAGGAGAGGACTCGGCGAGCGACGGAAGGGGGAAACGGCGGCGAGGCCCCCCGACGGAGGACGGACGGGCGGCGAGGCCGCGGGCGCGCGCCGGACGGGCCGGCGGAGCGGAACCGCCGGCGCCGCGGATGGCGCGGGCGAGGACCGGCCGGGCTCGAACCGGCTCGAACCGGCCGCGCGCGGCGGCGTGGCCGCGGCGGGCGCCGGGCCGAGACGCGCGTCTCGGCCCGCTCCGAACGCGGGCGAGGCCGGCACGGAGCCGAGCCTCTCCGCCCGAGACCGTGGCCGCGGAGAGGGGGGGACGGGGTAACCCCCTCTCCGGCCCGGGCCCGACCCGCGGAGGCGCGAGAGCGCGGCGGCGGCGGCCGACGCCGCCGGCGGGCTCGGATCGGGAGGGAAGCGGCGTGCTGGGGAGTGGTGGGGGCGCGCCGCCGCGCCCCGCAACGAGCCCCTTCCTTCCCGCCCTCCCGCCGGCGACGCGGCCGGACCGCCGTCGCCGGAGCCCCCGGCCTCGCGAGACGTGCCGCGGGCCGCCCGAGTCTTTAAACCCCCGCCCGGCTCCGCGGCCGAGGGAGGGAGGCAGGGAGGGAGAGCGGGGACGGCGCGCACGCCGCCCCCTCCTCTTCCCTTCCCTTCCCTTCCCATCCCCCGGACGCGCGGAGGCGCGGACGCTAGGTACCTGGCCCTGGGGTGAGGGAAACGACCCGAAGGCCCCGCGGGGGTGCCTCCCCCGCCCGCCCGCCTTCCTCGGCGGGCGGGACGGGGCGCCGAGGGGAAATCCGGCACCCGCCAGCCGGCCCCGGCGCCCCTCGGGGGAGCGTCCGCCCGCGGGGGCGCGCCCGTCGTCCGCCGCCACCACCTCGCCCTCCTCCCGGGGCCCGGGGTTTCCCTCGTTAACCCGGCGCCGGGCGGCAGCTGCGCCCGGGAGGAGGCACGCGGCTCGGACCGCCCGCCCGCGCGGGGACCGAAGCCGCCCGGAGAAGCCTCGCGCGCAGACCGCGCGCTCGCGCGCGGCGCGCCCCCCCCCCTCCGGCGCTCGCCCGCAGCCGGCCGGGCTCCGCGGACGCCCGCGAACCCGACCCCGTCCGCCGCGAGGGTGCGGCTGAAGGGCGAGGGGGGGAGGGAGAGAGGGGCCGGGGGAAGCGGCCGGCTTCCCG
>NW_028325234.1:337500-345000 GCF_987193195.1 Phasianus colchicus | reverse complement strand
GCAGCCGGAACGGCGCCGCAGCGACCCCTGGGCGGCTGCGCCGCGCCAGGCAGCCGCGCGGAGCCGGGTAGACGTGGCCGCCTCTGCCGGGCCGGCGCCGCAGCGACCCCAGGCCGGCCACGCCTCGCCATGCAGCCTCGCGGAGCCGGGTAGACGTGGCCACCGCTGCCGGGGCGGCGCCGCAGCGACCCCTGGGCGGCTGCGCCGCGCCAGGCAGCCGCGCGGAGCCGGGTAGACGTGGCCGCCGATGCCGGAACGGCGCCGCAGCGACCCCAGGCCGGCTACGCCGCGCCATGCAGCCTCGCGGAGCCGGGTAGACGTGGCCGCCGCTGCCGGGCCGGCGCCGCAGCGACCCCAGGCCGTTTGAGCCGCGCCATGCAGCCGCGCGGAGCCGGGTTAGACTCGTCCGCCGATGCCGGAACTGCGCCGCAGCGACCCCAGGACGGCTGCAGTCGCGCAATGAAGCTTCGCGGAGCCGGGTAGACGTGGCCGCAGCTGCCGGGACGGCTCCGCGGCGAAGCCGGGCCGGCTGCGCCGCTCCAGGCAGCCGCGCGGAGCCGGGCTGACGTGGCCGCGGCTACCGGGCCGCCGCTGCGACCCCAGTCGTCTGCGGGAGGCCAGGCAGCCTCCCGGAGCCGGGTAGACGTGGCCGCCGCTGCCGGAACGGCGCCGCAGCGACCCCATGCCGGCTACGCCTCGCCATGCAGCCTCGCGGAGCCGGGTAGATGTGGCCGCCGCTGCCGGGCCGGCGCCGCAGCGACCCCTGGGCGGCTGCGCCGCGCCAGGCAGCAGTGCGGAGCCGGGTAGACGTGGCCGCCGATGCCGGAACGGCGCCGCAGCGACCCCAGGCCGGCTACGCCTCGCCATGCAGCCTCGCGGAGCCGGGTAGACGTGGCCGCCGCTGCCGGGCCGGCTCCGCAGCGACCTCTTCCCGCTGCGGGAGACCAAGGAAACCGCGCGGAGCCGGGTAGACGTGGCCGCCGCTGCCGAAAAGGCGCCGCAGCGACACCAGGCTGGTTGAGCCGCGCCAGGCAGCCGCGCGGAGCCGGGTAGACGTGGCCGCTGCTGCCGGAACGGCGCCGCAGCGACCCCAGGCCGGCTACGCCGCGCCGTGCAGCCGCGCGGAGCCGGGTAGACGTGGCCGCCGCTGCCGGGCCGGCGCCGCAGCGACCCCAGGCCGGTTGAGCCGCGCCAGGCAGCCGCGCGGAGCCGGGTAGACTCGTCCGCCGATGCCGTAACGGCGCCGCAGCGACCCCAGGACGGCTGCAGTCGCGCCATGCAGCTTCGCGGAGTCGGGCTGACGTGGCCGCCGCCGCCGGGCCGCCGCCGCAGCGACCCCAGGCCGTCTGCGGGAGACCAGGCAACCGCGCGGAGCCGGGTAGACGTGGCCGCCGCTGCCGGAACGGCGCCGCAGCGACCCCAGGCCGGTTGAGCCGCGCCGTACAGCTTCGCGGAGCCGGGTAGACGTGGCCGCCGCAGCCGGGGCGGCGCCGCAGCGACCCCAGGCCGGCTACGCCGCGCCATGCAGCCTCGCGGAGCCGGGTAGACGTGGCCGCCGCTGCCGGGGCGGCTCCGAGGAGAAGCCGGGCCGGCTGCGACGCTCCACGCAGCCGCGCGGAGCCGGGCTGACGTGGCCGCGGCTACCGGGCCGCCGCTGCGACCCCAGGCCGTCTGCGGGAGGCCAGGCAGCCTCCCGGAGCCGGGTAGACGTGGCCGCCGCTGCCGGGCCGGCGCCGCAGCGACCACTGGGCGGCTGCGCCGCGCCAGGCATCCGCGCGGAGCCGGGTAGACGTGGCCGCCGATGCCGGAACGGCGCCGCAGCGACCCCAGGCCGGCTACGCCTCGCCATGCAGCCTCGCGGAGCCGGGTAGACGTGGCCGCCGCTGCCGGGCCGGCGCCGCAGCGACCCCTGGGCGGCTGCGCCGCGCCAGGCAGCCGCGCGGAGCCGGGTAGACGTGGCCGCCGATGCCGGAACGGCGCCGCAGCGACCCCAGGCCGGCTACGCCGCGCCATGCAGCCTCGCGGAGCCGGGTTAGACTCGTCCGCCGATGCCGGGACTGCGCCGCAGCGACCCCAGGACGGCTGCAGTCGCGCAATGTAGCTTCGCGGAGCCGGGTAGACGTGGCCGCCGCTGCCGGGACGGCTCCGTAGCGACCTCTGGCCCGCTGCGGGAGACCAGGCAACCGCGCGGAGCCGGGTAGACGTGGCCGCCGCAGCCGGGACGGCGCCGCAGCGACCCCTGGGCGGCTGCGCCGCGCCAGGCAGCCGCGCGGAGCCGGGTAGACGTGGCCGCCTCTGCCGGGCCGGCGCCGCAGCGACCCCAGGCCGGCCACGCCTCGCCATGCAGCCTCGCGGAGCCGGGTAGACGTGGCCGCCGCTGCCGGGCCGGCGCCGCAGCGACCCCAGGCCGGTTGAGCCGCGCCAGGCAGCCGCGCGGAGCCGGGTAGACTCGTCCGCCGATGCCGGGCCGGCGCCGCAGCGACCCCAGGCCGTCTGCGGGAGACCAGGCAACCGCGCGGAGCCGGGTAGACGTGGCCGCAGCTCCCGGAACGGCGCCGCAGCGACCCCAGGCCGGTTGAGCCGCGCCATGCAGCTTCGCGGAGCCGGGTAGACGTGGCCGCCGCCGCCGGGCCGGCGCCGCAGCGACCCCAGGCCGGTTGAGCCGCGCCAGGCAGCCGCGCGGAGCCGGGTAGACGTGGCCGCCGCTGCCGGGCCGGCGCCGCAGCGACCCCAGGCCGGTTGAGCCGCGCCATGCAGCCTCGCGGAGCCGGGTAGACGTGGCCGCCGATGCCGGAACGGCGCCGCAGCGACCCCAGGCCGGCTACGCCGCGCCATGCAGCTTCGCGGAGCCGGGTAGACGTGGCCGCGGCTGCCGGGCCGCCGCCGCAGCGACCCCAGGCCGGTTGAGCCGCGCCATGCAGCCGCGCGGAGCCGGGTAGACTTGTCCGCCGATGCCGGAACTGCGCCCCAGCGACCCCAGGACGGCTGCAGTCGCGAAATGCAGCTTCGCGGAGCCGGGTAGACGTGGCCGCCGCTGCCGGGACGGCTCCGCAGCGACGCCGGGCCCGCTGCGCCGCACAAGGAAGCCGCGCGGAGTCGGGCTGACGTGGCCGCGGCTGCTGGGCCGGCGCCGCAGCGACCCCAGGCCGTCTGCGGGAGGCCAGGCAGCCTCCCGGAGCCGGGTAGACGTGGCCGCCGCTGCCGGGACGGCTCCGTAGCGACCTCTGGCCCGCTGCGGGAGACCAGGCAACCGCGCGGAGCCGGGTAGACGTGGCCGCCGCAGCCGGGACGGCGCCGCAGCGACCCCTGGGCGGCTGCGCCGCGCCAGGCAGCCGCGCGGAGCCGGGTAGACGTGGCCGCCTCTGCCGGGCCGGCGCCGCAGCGACCCCAGGCCGGCCACGCCTCGCCATGCAGCCTCGCGGAGCCGGGTAGACGTGGCCACCGCTGCCGGCCCGGCGCCTCAGCGACCCCTGGGCGGCCGCGCCGGGCCAGGCAGCCGCGCGGAGCCGGCTAGACGTGGCCGCCGCAGCCGGGCCGGCGCCGCAGCGACCCCTGGGCGGCTGCGCCGCGCCAGGCAGCCGCGCGGAGCCGGGTAGACGTGGCCGCCGATGCCGGAACGGCGCCGCAGCGACCCCAGGCCGGCCACGCCTCGCCATGCAGCCTCGCGGAGCCGGGTAGACGTGGCCGCCGCTGCCGGGACGGCGCCGCAGCGACCCCTGGGCGGCTGCAGCCGCGCCATGCAGCCTCGCGGAGCCGGGTAGACGTGGCCGCCGCTGCAGGAACGGCGCCGCAGCGACCCCAGGCCGGCTACGCCTCGCCATGCAGCCTCGCGGAGCCGGGTAGACGTGGCCGCCGCGGCCGGGCCGGCTCCGCAGCGACCTCTGGCCCGCTGCGGGAGACCAGGCAACCGCGCGGAGCCGGGCTGACGTGGCCGCCGCTGCCTGGCCGGCGCCGCAGCGACCTCCGGCCGTCCGTTTTTGCCGACCTCTCCTTGCCGCTGCGGACCGGCGGAGCCGCGCCGAGCCGTATAGACCGCGCGCAGTCCGGCCGCCGCCGCGGCAGCGACCGGGTTGTTCGGCGCTCGCCTGGGCCTTGCCGTCTTTCCGTCGTACCCGAGCCGCCGCCGCCGCCGCCGCCGCCTCCGCCTCGGTTCGACCGAGTCGGTCGCTCCCGGGCCGGCCCGTTCCTGGCGTACTCGGGCTCCGCGTGTCGGCGGCTGGCGCGGCCGGCCGCCCCCGCTCTGAGGGGCGTCCGGCCGCGTTCGGCGCGGTTCGGTGCGGGGTCCGCATTGCGGCCGCCGCGGCTCGGGGTCCGGCGGAGGCCCCTTCTCGTTCGTCTCGCGTGCGTTTGTTTGTCTGTCCGTTCGTTTGTTTATTTTACCGGCGCGTGTTTGCGTGCGCGTTCGCTCGTTTGACACTTTTCGTTTGATTCCCTTTTCGCTCGGTGGCCCGGTAGCTCTTCGCGCCGGGTGTTCGGAGTCGGGTATTTCTAACCCGATCCGCCCGCGGCTTGCGGGGTGGGGGTGGTGATGGTGTGTGTTTGTGTTTTGGGCGGGGAGGGCGCTTTTCCCGCTCGCCGCTATGTCCCCCGCTTCCTCCCCCCACTCCCCACCCCCGCCCCCCCCGCCCCACTCCCCCTCTGCGGAAGCGCGCAGGCGCCGGCGGGTCCCCGCCCGCGCGTAGCGGGGCGGGCGGGAAACGTCCGGCGGGCTCGCGACGGGATCGGCCGCTCGTGTCAGCGCGGGGAGGAAAAGAAATGGCGGGAAGACGGCGGCAGAGGTAGGCCGGCGGGGAACGGCCTCGTCCGTCCCGGGGGTGGGTGTGTGCGTTCGTCTGGGATTCGTTCCTTCGACTCATCCGGACGCCGGGCTCGCCCTGAGCCCCTCTCCCGGGCGGCGGGCGTGCCCGTTCCCTCACCCACCCACCCCGGCCCGGCCACCCCCCCCCCCCCCCCTTTCCCCCCAGAGAAAAAAAAGAAAAAATAGAAAGAAACGGAAAGAAAGCGCGTGGCGGGCTGGGGGTGGGTCCTCGGCCGGTTTCGGGGGGGGGGGGGGGGGGGGGGCGGGAGTTTGCGGGGACCGGTCGAAGCCATCGGGCCTGGCCCGCCGGAGGGAAGCGAGAGAGAAAAATTAAAAAAAAAAAAAAAAAAGGAGGGTGGCGGGGGGGGGGGGGGGGGGAACCGAGGAGGGGGAGGGGGAGGAGGAGGGCGGAGTGGGAGGTGGTGGTGGTGGTGGGTAGGGGGGTGTGGGGGGGTGCGGGTGAGGTAGGGAGCTTAAAAAAGTAAAAAATGAAATTAAAAAGAAAAAAAAAAAAGGAGGCGGGAACGGCGAACAAACCCGGTCCGATCGGGCAGGGTGGGAGTCGGGTGGGTGGAGGGGGACGGGCACGGGCAGCGGCAAAAGAAAGGAAAGGCGGGAAGAAGAAATAACGGAAAACCCAAATCCCGCAGCTCTCTCGGCCAACGTCCCCCAAGAAGAAGGAAGGAAGGAACGGACGACCACCGAGCAAACGAGCGCTCGCACGGACGTCGGATGGACGTCTTCGAGAAGAAAGTAAGAGGGGCCGGGGGGCCGGGGGAGGGGACTAGGGTGGGAAAGAAAAGAGAGAAAGAAAGAAAGAGGTGGGGGGGGGGGGGGGGGAGGGGGGGGGCGGGAGAAAGAGAGAAAGAGAGAGAGAAAGAAGAATACGTCTACAGGTGCTGCAGAAAAGCGGGCCAGTCGGGCGGGGCACGTCCGGGAGAGGGCGGGTTAGGGCTAGGGTTAGGGTAGGCGGGCGAGGTTAGGGTAAGGGTCAGGTTTAGGCTTTGCGCGCTGGGAAGTTCAGGTGGCCGGCCGCGAGATCTACCCGTAAGCCCGTCGCGACCCCCTTCTTCCCAACGGAAGGGCGCGCCGGGCCGGGCCGGGCCTACTCAAACGCACGCGCGCGGGAGCGGGCGAGCGAGCAAGCGAGCAAGCAAGCAAATGGACGGGGAGACAGGCAGACGGATGGGTAGATAGATAAATATATGAATTAAGCCAATAACTAAAGAAAGAAACGGAAAAAAGTTCAAAAAAAATCAGAAAAACATACAAAAATTAAGAAGCTTCTGAAAAATCGAAAACAGAAAAGCAGGAACACGGAGGGGGAAAAAAAGAAAAGAAAAGAAAAAGAAAAAGAAAAGAAAAAGAAAGAAAGAAAGAAAGAAAGAAAGAAAGAAAGAAAGAAAGAAAGAAAGAAAGAAAGAAAGAAAGAAAGAAAAAGGAGGGGGGGGGGGGGGGCTCAGGCGGGCAGCCGCCAGCACGCACGCAAGCGAAAAGGTACGTAGGAAAATATTTTAATGGAATGAATAAATAAGGAGGAAAATTAAAAAAGAAAAAAAAAAAGAACTAAAAAAAAAGTTAGAAAAAGAGAAGCTGAAACGTTTGAAGCTAAACAAGACAACATAAAAACACAGGAAAAAATTAAATTAAAATTAAAAAAAAAAAAATCACGCACGCACGGGCGAGCGAGCGAGTGAGCGAGCGAGCAAGCCAAGCAATAAATAAACAAACAAATGGAAAAATATTGGGGGGGAATCGGAGAAACATCATATATAAATGGAAAAGTTTTAAAAAAGCTGAAAACGGCAGAAGTCTAAACGGAAAGAACCATAGGTAAAGAAAAATCACGTTGAGGCGAGTCCGGGCGGTGGGGGCCGAGGGGTGTTGGGTGGGGGGGGGGGGGGGGACGACGACGGGGCACGGGACGGACGTTAAGAGGAGGGGGGGGGGGGGGGGGGAATGCAGCGGCGGCTGTGGCGGCATACCGCCACCCCGTCACGACCGCCCGCGCCTCGGCGTGGGCCCGCCATCCCGAGCCGGGCCTACAAATAGGAAAACAAAAGATAAAATGAAATGAAAAGATCAGAACAACGAGGAAAGTCAAGGAACATTTAAAAAGGAAAAAAAAAAAACGAAATTAAAAATCGCATCTGCCTGGGAGAGGGAGGGTCAGGGGTCAAGGCTGGGGCCGGGGGCGGGGGGAGGGGGGGGGGTGCGTGTGCAGGGCGGGCGGGGGCAAGGAAGGCCTCAGGCGCCGGCCGCCGGCTCTACCCGCATCCCCGTCGCGACCTCCCGCGCCTCGCGAGGGCCTGCCGGGCCGGGCCGGGCCGGGCCTACGCACGCACGCGAGAGAGAGAGAGAGAGAGAGAGAGAGCCGACAAATCAATAAACAGAGAAATAAACAACTAGACAGAGGTTCAAAAAGCATTGGGAAAACGTACGCCCGCAAGCGAGGAAGCAAACAAACGAGCGAGCGAGCGAGCAAGCAGACAGGTACGTAGAAAAATATTTTTTGATATTTTGAACGATGAGATGGGAAAGCTAAAAGAAATAAACATAAAAAAAGATTTCAAAAAATAGAAAAACAGAAGCTGAAACGTTCGAAGTTAAACGAGACGGAACAGAAGATAGAAAAGAAAGAAAGAAAACATAAAAACAAAGGAAAAAAATAAAAATGAAAAACGCAGCAAAAAAAAAGTAAA
>NW_028325234.1:317500-325000 GCF_987193195.1 Phasianus colchicus | reverse complement strand
GGACGGGGAGCGTGGAAGCGCCGGCCCGCCGGGGGCCCTCTCCGACGCGACCCGAATGGCCTCATCGATCGACAAGAAGACGGGTAGGGGGAAGGAAGGAAGGAAGGGAGGAGAAGATGCGAGCCCTTCTCCAGGACGCGGCGGAAAGACCGCGCGCGCACGTGCAGGCGGGTGTGCGTGGGCAACGTCTGCCGAGAGGTGCTCGCCCGTGCCTGAACACCGGCCCGCCCCACGCCACCCCGAGCGAGGCGGGGAGCGGGATAGGACCGGCCCGCCGGGAAGCCTCTCCGACGCGCCCGAGGAGCGCCTCTCGTGTTCGGCCGGGGCTCCCGCGTGCAGGTGAGGATGCGGTGCGGAACGAGAACGAGGCGCCGCCGCCACGACCATCGGGTCCCGCCTTCCACCGTCGCGGCGGGACCCACCGGGGACGCCCCCGGCCCTTCTGCCTTCGAGTGCCGGCTGACCGGACTGTGCCCTTCTCCGCGCTCGCTTTCTCTCTCGCTTTCTCCGCTTCGCGCCAGCGAGCGCTGCAGCCGGCTTCCCCCGTTCGTTCGATTGTTCTCTCTCGCCTTCTCGGGTTCGCCCTGGGCGGCGCGGGAGCCGGCTATTTCACCCGCACAGCTCTCTCTCGCCTTGCCCGGCTTTTTTTCGCCGCTCGCCCGGGAGACCGCCTTAACCCACCACCGAACGGCGGGACGGGGCGCGACGGACAAACCGAAGCGACCGGATCGACCACACGAACCGATGCCCCAGAGAGCCGCCGCCACCGCCGACCGCCGCCGAAACCCGTCTGGCCGGCCGGTCAACCCAGCTCGCGAGCGCCCGCTCACCACCGATCTCCGGAGCAGAGTCCGCACTCTCTCCTACCGACGAAAAGTAAAGGCATCCGAAAAGAAAGCTCCACGGACGACGACGCCGACTACCGGCAAAGGCTCCGACAGCAGCCGACCTTTACCTCGACATAACTGGAGGCAGAGAATTAGAGCGACGCCTCTGGCCGCACCGTAGCAGCAGCGCCCCCCCCACACACAAAAGACGCGAACAGCCGCCGGAGCCGGGTAGACGTGGCCGCCGCTGCCGGGCCGGCGCCGCAGCGACCCCAGGCCGCTTGAGCCGCGCCATGCAGCCGCGCGGAGCCGGGTTAGACTCGTCCGCCGATGCCGGAACTGCGCCGCAGCGACCCCAGGACGGCTGCAGTCGCGCAATGAAGCTTCGCGGAGCCGGGTAGACGTGGCCGCAGCTGCCGGGACGGCTCCGCGGCGAAGCCGGGCCGGCTGCGCCGCTCCAGGCAGCCGCGCGGAGCCGGGCTGACGTGGCCGCGGCTACCGGGCCGCCGCTGCGACCCCAGTCGTCTGCGGGAGGCCAGGCAGCCTCCCGGAGCCGGGTAGACGTGGCCGCCGCTGCCGGAACGGCGCCGCAGCGACCCCATGCCGGCTACGCCTCGCCATGCAGCCTCGCGGAGCCGGGTAGATGTGGCCGCCGCTGCCGGGCCGGCGCCGCAGCGACCCCTGGGCGGCTGCGCCGCGCCAGGCAGCAGTGCGGAGCCGGGTAGACGTGGCCGCCGATGCCGGAACGGCGCCGCAGCGACCCCAGGCCGGCTACGCCTCGCCATGCAGCCTCGCGGAGCCGGGTAGACGTGGCCGCCGCTGCCGGGCCGGCTCCGCAGCGACCTCTTCCCGCTGCGGGAGACCAAGGAAACCGCGCGGAGCCGGGTAGACGTGGCCGCCGCTGCCGAAAAGGCGCCGCAGCGACACCAGGCTGGTTGAGCCGCGCCAGGCAGCCGCGCGGAGCCGGGTAGACGTGGCCGCTGCTGCCGGAACGGCGCCGCAGCGACCCCAGGCCGGCTACGCCGCGCCGTGCAGCCGCGCGGAGCCGGGTAGACGTGGCCGCCGCTGCCGGGCCGGCGCCGCAGCGACCCCAGGCCGGTTGAGCCGCGCCAGGCAGCCGCGCGGAGCCGGGTAGACTCGTCCGCCGATGCCGTAACGGCGCCGCAGCGACCCCAGGACGGCTGCAGTCGCGCCATGCAGCTTCGCGGAGTCGGGCTGACGTGGCCGCCGCCGCCGGGCCGCCGCCGCAGCGACCCCAGGCCGTCTGCGGGAGACCAGGCAACCGCGCGGAGCCGGGTAGACGTGGCCGCCGCTGCCGGAACGGCGCCGCAGCGACCCCAGGCCGGTTGAGCCGCGCCGTACAGCTTCGCGGAGCCGGGTAGACGTGGCCGCCGCAGCCGGGGCGGCGCCGCAGCGACCCCAGGCCGGCTACGCCGCGCCATGCAGCCTCGCGGAGCCGGGTAGACGTGGCCGCCGCTGCCGGGCCGGCGCCGCAGCGACCCCTGGGCGGCTGCGCCGCGCCAGGCAGCCGCGCGGAGCCGGGTAGACGTGGCCGCCGATGCCGGAACGGCGCCGCAGCGACCCCAGGCCGGCTACGCCGCGCCATGCAGCCTCGCGGAGCCGGGTTAGACTCGTCCGCCGATGCCGGGACTGCGCCGCAGCGACCCCAGGACGGCTGCAGTCGCGCAATGAAGCTTCGCGGAGCCGGGTAGACGTGGCCGCCGCTGCCGGGACGGCTCCGTAGCGACCTCTGGCCCGCTGCGGGAGACCAGGCAACCGCGCGGAGCCGGGTAGACGTGGCCGCCGCAGCCGGGACGGCGCCGCAGCGACCCCTGGGCGGCTGCGCCGCGCCAGGCAGCCGCGCGGAGCCGGGTAGACGTGGCCGCCTCTGCCGGGCCGGCGCCGCAGCGACCCCAGGCCGGCCACGCCTCGCCATGCAGCCTCGCGGAGCCGGGTAGACGTGGCCGCCGCTGCCGGGCCGGCGCCGCAGCGACCCCAGGCCGGTTGAGCCGCGCCAGGCAGCCGCGCGGAGCCGGGTAGACTCGTCCGCCGATGCCGGGCCGGCGCCGCAGCGACCCCAGGCCGTCTGCGGGAGACCAGGCAACCGCGCGGAGCCGGGTAGACGTGGCCGCAGCTCCCGGAACGGCGCCGCAGCGACCCCAGGCCGGTTGAGCCGCGCCATGCAGCTTCGCGGAGCCGGGTAGACGTGGCCGCCGCCGCCGGGCCGGCGCCGCAGCGACCCCAGGCCGGTTGAGCCGCGCCAGGCAGCCGCGCGGAGCCGGGTAGACGTGGCCGCCGCTGCCGGGCCGGCGCCGCAGCGACCCCAGGCCGGTTGAGCCGCGCCATGCAGCCTCGCGGAGCCGGGTAGACGTGGCCGCCGATGCCGGAACGGCGCCGCAGCGACCCCAGGCCGGCTACGCCGCGCCATGCAGCTTCGCGGAGCCGGGTAGACGTGGCCGCGGCTGCCGGGCCGCCGCCGCAGCGACCCCAGGCCGGTTGAGCCGCGCCATGCAGCCGCGCGGAGCCGGGTAGACTTGTCCGCCGATGCCGGAACTGCGCCCCAGCGACCCCAGGACGGCTGCAGTCGCGAAATGCAGCTTCGCGGAGCCGGGTAGACGTGGCCGCCGCTGCCGGGACGGCTCCGCAGCGACGCCGGGCCCGCTGCGCCGCACAAGGAAGCCGCGCGGAGTCGGGCTGACGTGGCCGCGGCTGCTGGGCCGGCGCCGCAGCGACCCCAGGCCGTCTGCGGGAGGCCAGGCAGCCTCCCGGAGCCGGGTAGACGTGGCCGCCGCTGCCGGGACGGCTCCGTAGCGACCTCTGGCCCGCTGCGGGAGACCAGGCAACCGCGCGGAGCCGGGTAGACGTGGCCGCCGCAGCCGGGACGGCGCCGCAGCGACCCCTGGGCGGCTGCGCCGCGCCAGGCAGCCGCGCGGAGCCGGGTAGACGTGGCCGCCTCTGCCGGGCCGGCGCCGCAGCGACCCCAGGCCGGCCACGCCTCGCCATGCAGCCTCGCGGAGCCGGGTAGACGTGGCCACCGCTGCCGGCCCGGCGCCTCAGCGACCCCTGGGCGGCCGCGCCGGGCCAGGCAGCCGCGCGGAGCCGGCTAGACGTGGCCGCCGCAGCCGGGCCGGCGCCGCAGCGACCCCTGGGCGGCTGCGCCGCGCCAGGCAGCCGCGCGGAGCCGGGTAGACGTGGCCGCCGATGCCGGAACGGCGCCGCAGCGACCCCAGGCCGGCCACGCCTCGCCATGCAGCCTCGCGGAGCCGGGTAGACGTGGCCGCCGCTGCCGGGACGGCGCCGCAGCGACCCCTGGGCGGCTGCAGCCGCGCCATGCAGCCTCGCGGAGCCGGGTAGACGTGGCCGCCGCTGCAGGAACGGCGCCGCAGCGACCCCAGGCCGGCTACGCCTCGCCATGCAGCCTCGCGGAGCCGGGTAGACGTGGCCGCCGCGGCCGGGCCGGCTCCGCAGCGACCTCTGGCCCGCTGCGGGAGACCAGGCAACCGCGCGGAGCCGGGCTGACGTGGCCGCCGCTGCCTGGCCGGCGCCGCAGCGACCTCCGGCCGTCCGTTTTTGCCGACCTCTCCTTGCCGCTGCGGACCGGCGGAGCCGCGCCGAGCCGTATAGACCGCGCGCAGTCCGGCCGCCGCCGCGGCAGCGACCGGGTTGTTCGGCGCTCGCCTGGGCCTTGCCGTCTTTCCGTCGTACCCGAGCCGCCGCCGCCGCCGCCGCCGCCTCCGCCTCGGTTCGACCGAGTCGGTCGCTCCCGGGCCGGCCCGTTCCTGGCGTACTCGGGCTCCGCGTGTCGGCGGCTGGCGCGGCCGGCCGCCCCCGCTCTGAGGGGCGTCCGGCCGCGTTCGGCGCGGTTCGGTGCGGGGTCCGCATTGCGGCCGCCGCGGCTCGGGGTCCGGCGGAGGCCCCTTCTCGTTCGTCTCGCGTGCGTTTGTTTGTCTGTCCGTTCGTTTGTTTATTTTACCGGCGCGTGTTTGCGTGCGCGTTCGCTCGTTTGACACTTTTCGTTTGATTCCCTTTTCGCTCGGTGGCCCGGTAGCTCTTCGCGCCGGGTGTTCGGAGTCGGGTATTTCTAACCCGATCCGCCCGCGGCTTGCGGGGTGGGGGTGGTGATGGTGTGTGTTTGTGTTTTGGGCGGGGAGGGCGCTTTTCCCGCTCGCCGCTATGTCCCCCGCTTCCTCCCCCCACTCCCCACCCCCGCCCCCCCCGCCCCACTCCCCCTCTGCGGAAGCGCGCAGGCGCCGGCGGGTCCCCGCCCGCGCGTAGCGGGGCGGGCGGGAAACGTCCGGCGGGCTCGCGACGGGATCGGCCGCTCGTGTCAGCGCGGGGAGGAAAAGAAATGGCGGGAAGACGGCGGCAGAGGTAGGCCGGCGGGGAACGGCCTCGTCCGTCCCGGGGGTGGGTGTGTGCGTTCGTCTGGGATTCGTTCCTTCGACTCATCCGGACGCCGGGCTCGCCCTGAGCCCCTCTCCCGGGCGGCGGGCGTGCCCGTTCCCTCACCCACCCACCCCGGCCCGGCCACCCCCCCCCCCCCCCCTTTCCCCCCAGAGAAAAAAAAGAAAAAATAGAAAGAAACGGAAAGAAAGCGCGTGGCGGGCTGGGGGTGGGTCCTCGGCCGGTTTCGGGGGGGGGGGGGGGGGGGGGGCGGGAGTTTGCGGGGACCGGTCGAAGCCATCGGGCCTGGCCCGCCGGAGGGAAGCGAGAGAGAAAAATTAAAAAAAAAAAAAAAAAGGAGGGTGGCGGGGGGGGGGGGGGGGGGAACCGAGGAGGGGGAGGGGGAGGAGGAGGGCGGAGTGGGAGGTGGTGGTGGTGGTGGGTAGGGGGGTGTGGGGGGGTGCGGGTGAGGTAGGGAGCTTAAAAAAGTAAAAAATGAAATTAAAAAGAAAAAAAAAAAAGGAGGCGGGAACGGCGAACAAACCCGGTCCGATCGGGCAGGGTGGGAGTCGGGTGGGTGGAGGGGGACGGGCACGGGCAGCGGCAAAAGAAAGGAAAGGCGGGAAGAAGAAATAACGGAAAACCCAAATCCCGCAGCTCTCTCGGCCAACGTCCCCCAAGAAGAAGGAAGGAAGGAACGGACGACCACCGAGCAAACGAGCGCTCGCACGGACGTCGGATGGACGTCTTCGAGAAGAAAGTAAGAGGGGCCGGGGGGCCGGGGGAGGGGACTAGGGTGGGAAAGAAAAGAGAGAAAGAAAGAAAGAGGTGGGGGGGGGGGGGGGGAGGGGGGGGGCGGGAGAAAGAGAGAAAGAGAGAGAGAAAGAAGAATACGTCTACAGGTGCTGCAGAAAAGCGGGCCAGTCGGGCGGGGCACGTCCGGGAGAGGGCGGGTTAGGGCTAGGGTTAGGGTAGGCGGGCGAGGTTAGGGTAAGGGTCAGGTTTAGGCTTTGCGCGCTGGGAAGTTCAGGTGGCCGGCCGCGAGATCTACCCGTAAGCCCGTCGCGACCCCCTTCTTCCCAACGGAAGGGCGCGCCGGGCCGGGCCGGGCCTACTCAAACGCACGCGCGCGGGAGCGGGCGAGCGAGCAAGCGAGCAAGCAAGCAAATGGACGGGGAGACAGGCAGACGGATGGGTAGATAGATAAATATATGAATTAAGCCAATAACTAAAGAAAGAAACGGAAAAAAGTTCAAAAAAAATCAGAAAAACATACAAAAATTAAGAAGCTTCTGAAAAATCGAAAACAGAAAAGCAGGAACACGGAGGGGGAAAAAAAGAAAAGAAAAGAAAAAGAAAAAGAAAAGAAAAAGAAAGAAAGAAAGAAAGAAAGAAAGAAAGAAAGAAAGAAAGAAAGAAAGAAAGAAAGAAAGAAAGAAAAAGGAGGGGGGGGGGGGGGGCTCAGGCGGGCAGCCGCCAGCACGCACGCAAGCGAAAAGGTACGTAGGAAAATATTTTAATGGAATGAATAAATAAGGAGGAAAATTAAAAAAGAAAAAAAAAAAGAACTAAAAAAAAAGTTAGAAAAAGAGAAGCTGAAACGTTTGAAGCTAAACAAGACAACATAAAAACACAGGAAAAAATTAAATTAAAATTAAAAAAAAAAAAATCACGCACGCACGGGCGAGCGAGCGAGTGAGCGAGCGAGCAAGCCAAGCAATAAATAAACAAACAAATGGAAAAATATTGGGGGGGAATCGGAGAAACATCATATATAAATGGAAAAGTTTTAAAAAAGCTGAAAACGGCAGAAGTCTAAACGGAAAGAACCATAGGTAAAGAAAAATCACGTTGAGGCGAGTCCGGGCGGTGGGGGCCGAGGGGTGTTGGGTGGGGGGGGGGGGGGGGACGACGACGGGGCACGGGACGGACGTTAAGAGGAGGGGGGGGGGGGGGGGGGGAATGCAGCGGCGGCTGTGGCGGCATACCGCCACCCCGTCACGACCGCCCGCGCCTCGGCGTGGGCCCGCCATCCCGAGCCGGGCCTACAAATAGGAAAACAAAAGATAAAATGAAATGAAAAGATCAGAACAACGAGGAAAGTCAAGGAACATTTAAAAAGGAAAAAAAAAAAACGAAATTAAAAATCGCATCTGCCTGGGAGAGGGAGGGTCAGGGGTCAAGGCTGGGGCCGGGGGCGGGGGGAGGGGGGGGGGTGCGTGTGCAGGGCGGGCGGGGGCAAGGAAGGCCTCAGGCGCCGGCCGCCGGCTCTACCCGCATCCCCGTCGCG
>NW_028325234.1:295000-305000 GCF_987193195.1 Phasianus colchicus | reverse complement strand
GCGCCGCGCTGCTCCGGGCTCGCCCGCTCGGGCGGGCGCAGCCCCCCATCTCTCTCTCTCTCTGGCTCCATTTGTCCACGGTTTTCCTCGGTTGCCACCCCGCCGGCTAGCTGCTCGCGGCCGGCACCCGCCGGGCCCCGAACCGAGGCCGGCGCCGGCGCCTCGCTCAACGAACTCGGTACGCCTGCGGCTCGCGGGGCCGCTCGGCTGTCACACGGCTGGATTCGGTCGGGCGAGCCCTTGCTCCGGCACCGAGCGAACGGACGGACGAGCCCGCTCTCGGCCCGGGCGGGCGCCTCACCTCGCCTACGGCGGGAAGCGAACCGGAGAGGAGGCCGCCCGTGCCTGAACACCGGACGCCGCCGCGGCTTCCCCGGGACGGGGAGCGTGGAAGCGCCGGCCCGCCGGGGGCCCTCTCCGACGCGACCCGAATGGCCTCATCGATCGACAAGAAGACGGGTAGGGGGAAGGAAGGAAGGAAGGGAGGAGAAGATGCGAGCCCTTCTCCAGGACGCGGCGGAAAGACCGCGCGCGCACGTGCAGGCGGGTGTGCGTGGGCAACGTCTGCCGAGAGGTGCTCGCCCGTGCCTGAACACCGGCCCGCCCCACGCCACCCCGAGCGAGGCGGGGAGCGGGATAGGACCGGCCCGCCGGGAAGCCTCTCCGACGCGCCCGAGGAGCGCCTCTCGTGTTCGGCCGGGGCTCCCGCGTGCAGGTGAGGATGCGGTGCGGAACGAGAACGAGGCGCCGCCGCCACGACCATCGGGTCCCGCCTTCCACCGTCGCGGCGGGACCCACCGGGGACGCCCCCGGCCCTTCTGCCTTCGAGTGCCGGCTGACCGGACTGTGCCCTTCTCCGCGCTCGCTTTCTCTCTCGCTTTCTCCGCTTCGCGCCAGCGAGCGCTGCAGCCGGCTTCCCCCGTTCGTTCGATTGTTCTCTCTCGCCTTCTCGGGTTCGCCCTGGGCGGCGCGGGAGCCGGCTATTTCACCCGCACAGCTCTCTCTCGCCTTGCCCGGCTTTTTTTCGCCGCTCGCCCGGGAGACCGCCTTAACCCACCACCGAACGGCGGGACGGGGCGCGACGGACAAACCGAAGCGACCGGATCGACCACACGAACCGACGCCCCAGAGAGCCGCCGCCACCGCCGACCGCCGCCGAAACCCGTCTGGCCGGCCGGTCAACCCAGCTCGCGAGCGCCCGCTCACCACCGATCTCCGGAGCAGAGTCCGCACTCTCTCCTACCGACGAAAAGTAAAGGCATCCGAAAAGAAAGCTCCACGGACGACGACGCCGACTACCGGCAAAGGCTCCGACAGCAGCCGACCTTTACCTCGACATAACTGGAGGCAGAGAATTAGAGCGACGCCTCTGGCCGCACCGTAGCAGCAGCGCCCCCCCCACACACAAAAGACGCGAACAGCCGCCGGAGCCGGGTAGACGTGGCCGCCGCTGCCGGAACGGCGCCGCAGCGACCCCTGGGCGGATGCGCCGCGCCTGGCAGCCGGGCGGAGCCGGGTAGACGTGGCCGCCGCTGCCGGAACGGCGCCGCAGCGACCCCTGGGCGGATGCGCCGCGCCTGGCAGCCGGGCGGAGCCGGGTAGACGTGGCCGCCGCTGCCGGAACGGCGCCGCAGCGACCCCAGGCCGGTTGAGCCGCGCCATGCAGCCGCGCGGAGCCGGGTAGACTTGTCCGCCGATGCCGGAACTGCGCCCCAGCGACCCCAGGACGGCTGCAGTCGCGAAATGCAGCTTCGCGGAGCCGGGTAGACGTGGCCGCCGCTGCCGGGACGGCTCCGCAGCGACGCCGGGCCCGCTGCGCCGCACAAGGCAGCCGCGCGGAGTCGGGCTGACGTGGACGCGGATGCCGGGCCGGCGCCGCAGCGACCCCAGGCCGTCTGCGGGAGGCCAGGCAGCCTCCCGGAGCCGGGTAGACGTGGCCGCCGCTGCCGGGACGGCTCCGTAGCGACCTCTGGCCCGCTGCGGGAGACCAGGCAACCGCGCGGAGCCGGGTAGACGTGGCCGCCGCAGCCGGAACGGCGCCGCAGCGACCCCTGGGCGGCTGCGCCGCGCCAGGCAGCCGCGCGGAGCCGGGTAGACGTGGCCGCCTCTGCCGGGCCGGCGCCGCAGCGACCCCAGGCCGGCCACGCCTCGCCATGCAGCCTCGCGGAGCCGGGTAGACGTGGCCACCGCTGCCGGGGCGGCGCCGCAGCGACCCCTGGGCGGCTGCGCCGCGCCAGGCAGCCGCGCGGAGCCGGGTAGACGTGGCCGCCGATGCCGGAACGGCGCCGCAGCGACCCCAGGCCGGCTACGCCGCGCCATGCAGCCTCGCGGAGCCGGGTAGACGTGGCCGCCGCTGCCGGGCCGGCGCCGCAGCGACCCCAGGCCGTTTGAGCCGCGCCATGCAGCCGCGCGGAGCCGGGTTAGACTCGTCCGCCGATGCCGGAACTGCGCCGCAGCGACCCCAGGACGGCTGCAGTCGCGCAATGAAGCTTCGCGGAGCCGGGTAGACGTGGCCGCAGCTGCCGGGACGGCTCCGCGGCGAAGCCGGGCCGGCTGCGCCGCTCCAGGCAGCCGCGCGGAGCCGGGCTGACGTGGCCGCGGCTACCGGGCCGCCGCTGCGACCCCAGTCGTCTGCGGGAGGCCAGGCAGCCTCCCGGAGCCGGGTAGACGTGGCCGCCGCTGCCGGAACGGCGCCGCAGCGACCCCATGCCGGCTACGCCTCGCCATGCAGCCTCGCGGAGCCGGGTAGATGTGGCCGCCGCTGCCGGGCCGGCGCCGCAGCGACCCCTGGGCGGCTGCGCCGCGCCAGGCAGCAGTGCGGAGCCGGGTAGACGTGGCCGCCGATGCCGGAACGGCGCCGCAGCGACCCCAGGCCGGCTACGCCTCGCCATGCAGCCTCGCGGAGCCGGGTAGACGTGGCCGCCGCTGCCGGGCCGGCTCCGCAGCGACCTCTTCCCGCTGCGGGAGACCAAGGAAACCGCGCGGAGCCGGGTAGACGTGGCCGCCGCTGCCGAAAAGGCGCCGCAGCGACACCAGGCTGGTTGAGCCGCGCCAGGCAGCCGCGCGGAGCCGGGTAGACGTGGCCGCTGCTGCCGGAACGGCGCCGCAGCGACCCCAGGCCGGCTACGCCGCGCCGTGCAGCCGCGCGGAGCCGGGTAGACGTGGCCGCCGCTGCCGGGCCGGCGCCGCAGCGACCCCAGGCCGGTTGAGCCGCGCCAGGCAGCCGCGCGGAGCCGGGTAGACTCGTCCGCCGATGCCGTAACGGCGCCGCAGCGACCCCAGGACGGCTGCAGTCGCGCCATGCAGCTTCGCGGAGTCGGGCTGACGTGGCCGCCGCCGCCGGGCCGCCGCCGCAGCGACCCCAGGCCGTCTGCGGGAGACCAGGCAACCGCGCGGAGCCGGGTAGACGTGGCCGCCGCTGCCGGAACGGCGCCGCAGCGACCCCAGGCCGGTTGAGCCGCGCCGTACAGCTTCGCGGAGCCGGGTAGACGTGGCCGCCGCAGCCGGGGCGGCGCCGCAGCGACCCCAGGCCGGCTACGCCGCGCCATGCAGCCTCGCGGAGCCGGGTAGACGTGGCCGCCGCTGCCGGGGCGGCTCCGAGGAGAAGCCGGGCCGGCTGCGACGCTCCACGCAGCCGCGCGGAGCCGGGCTGACGTGGCCGCGGCTACCGGGCCGCCGCTGCGACCCCAGGCCGTCTGCGGGAGGCCAGGCAGCCTCCCGGAGCCGGGTAGACGTGGCCGCCGCTGCCGGGCCGGCGCCGCAGCGACCACTGGGCGGCTGCGCCGCGCCAGGCATCCGCGCGGAGCCGGGTAGACGTGGCCGCCGATGCCGGAACGGCGCCGCAGCGACCCCAGGCCGGCTACGCCTCGCCATGCAGCCTCGCGGAGCCGGGTAGACGTGGCCGCCGCTGCCGGGCCGGCGCCGCAGCGACCCCTGGGCGGCTGCGCCGCGCCAGGCAGCCGCGCGGAGCCGGGTAGACGTGGCCGCCGATGCCGGAACGGCGCCGCAGCGACCCCAGGCCGGCTACGCCGCGCCATGCAGCCTCGCGGAGCCGGGTTAGACTCGTCCGCCGATGCCGGGACTGCGCCGCAGCGACCCCAGGACGGCTGCAGTCGCGCAATGAAGCTTCGCGGAGCCGGGTAGACGTGGCCGCCGCTGCCGGGACGGCTCCGTAGCGACCTCTGGCCCGCTGCGGGAGACCAGGCAACCGCGCGGAGCCGGGTAGACGTGGCCGCCGCAGCCGGGACGGCGCCGCAGCGACCCCTGGGCGGCTGCGCCGCGCCAGGCAGCCGCGCGGAGCCGGGTAGACGTGGCCGCCTCTGCCGGGCCGGCGCCGCAGCGACCCCAGGCCGGCCACGCCTCGCCATGCAGCCTCGCGGAGCCGGGTAGACGTGGCCGCCGCTGCCGGGCCGGCGCCGCAGCGACCCCAGGCCGGTTGAGCCGCGCCAGGCAGCCGCGCGGAGCCGGGTAGACTCGTCCGCCGATGCCGGGCCGGCGCCGCAGCGACCCCAGGCCGTCTGCGGGAGACCAGGCAACCGCGCGGAGCCGGGTAGACGTGGCCGCAGCTCCCGGAACGGCGCCGCAGCGACCCCAGGCCGGTTGAGCCGCGCCATGCAGCTTCGCGGAGCCGGGTAGACGTGGCCGCCGCCGCCGGGCCGGCGCCGCAGCGACCCCAGGCCGGTTGAGCCGCGCCAGGCAGCCGCGCGGAGCCGGGTAGACGTGGCCGCCGCTGCCGGGCCGGCGCCGCAGCGACCCCAGGCCGGTTGAGCCGCGCCATGCAGCCTCGCGGAGCCGGGTAGACGTGGCCGCCGATGCCGGAACGGCGCCGCAGCGACCCCAGGCCGGCTACGCCGCGCCATGCAGCTTCGCGGAGCCGGGTAGACGTGGCCGCGGCTGCCGGGCCGCCGCCGCAGCGACCCCAGGCCGGTTGAGCCGCGCCATGCAGCCGCGCGGAGCCGGGTAGACTTGTCCGCCGATGCCGGAACTGCGCCCCAGCGACCCCAGGACGGCTGCAGTCGCGAAATGCAGCTTCGCGGAGCCGGGTAGACGTGGCCGCCGCTGCCGGGACGGCTCCGCAGCGACGCCGGGCCCGCTGCGCCGCACAAGGAAGCCGCGCGGAGTCGGGCTGACGTGGCCGCGGCTGCTGGGCCGGCGCCGCAGCGACCCCAGGCCGTCTGCGGGAGGCCAGGCAGCCTCCCGGAGCCGGGTAGACGTGGCCGCCGCTGCCGGGACGGCTCCGTAGCGACCTCTGGCCCGCTGCGGGAGACCAGGCAACCGCGCGGAGCCGGGTAGACGTGGCCGCCGCAGCCGGGACGGCGCCGCAGCGACCCCTGGGCGGCTGCGCCGCGCCAGGCAGCCGCGCGGAGCCGGGTAGACGTGGCCGCCTCTGCCGGGCCGGCGCCGCAGCGACCCCAGGCCGGCCACGCCTCGCCATGCAGCCTCGCGGAGCCGGGTAGACGTGGCCACCGCTGCCGGCCCGGCGCCTCAGCGACCCCTGGGCGGCCGCGCCGGGCCAGGCAGCCGCGCGGAGCCGGCTAGACGTGGCCGCCGCAGCCGGGCCGGCGCCGCAGCGACCCCTGGGCGGCTGCGCCGCGCCAGGCAGCCGCGCGGAGCCGGGTAGACGTGGCCGCCGATGCCGGAACGGCGCCGCAGCGACCCCAGGCCGGCCACGCCTCGCCATGCAGCCTCGCGGAGCCGGGTAGACGTGGCCGCCGCTGCCGGGACGGCGCCGCAGCGACCCCTGGGCGGCTGCAGCCGCGCCATGCAGCCTCGCGGAGCCGGGTAGACGTGGCCGCCGCTGCAGGAACGGCGCCGCAGCGACCCCAGGCCGGCTACGCCTCGCCATGCAGCCTCGCGGAGCCGGGTAGACGTGGCCGCCGCGGCCGGGCCGGCTCCGCAGCGACCTCTGGCCCGCTGCGGGAGACCAGGCAACCGCGCGGAGCCGGGCTGACGTGGCCGCCGCTGCCTGGCCGGCGCCGCAGCGACCTCCGGCCGTCCGTTTTTGCCGACCTCTCCTTGCCGCTGCGGACCGGCGGAGCCGCGCCGAGCCGTATAGACCGCGCGCAGTCCGGCCGCCGCCGCGGCAGCGACCGGGTTGTTCGGCGCTCGCCTGGGCCTTGCCGTCTTTCCGTCGTACCCGAGCCGCCGCCGCCGCCGCCGCCGCCTCCGCCTCGGTTCGACCGAGTCGGTCGCTCCCGGGCCGGCCCGTTCCTGGCGTACTCGGGCTCCGCGTGTCGGCGGCTGGCGCGGCCGGCCGCCCCCGCTCTGAGGGGCGTCCGGCCGCGTTCGGCGCGGTTCGGTGCGGGGTCCGCATTGCGGCCGCCGCGGCTCGGGGTCCGGCGGAGGCCCCTTCTCGTTCGTCTCGCGTGCGTTTGTTTGTCTGTCCGTTCGTTTGTTTATTTTACCGGCGCGTGTTTGCGTGCGCGTTCGCTCGTTTGACACTTTTCGTTTGATTCCCTTTTCGCTCGGTGGCCCGGTAGCTCTTCGCGCCGGGTGTTCGGAGTCGGGTATTTCTAACCCGATCCGCCCGCGGCTTGCGGGGTGGGGGTGGTGATGGTGTGTGTTTGTGTTTTGGGCGGGGAGGGCGCTTTTCCCGCTCGCCGCTATGTCCCCCGCTTCCTCCCCCCACTCCCCACCCCCGCCCCCCCCGCCCCACTCCCCCTCTGCGGAAGCGCGCAGGCGCCGGCGGGTCCCCGCCCGCGCGTAGCGGGGCGGGCGGGAAACGTCCGGCGGGCTCGCGACGGGATCGGCCGCTCGTGTCAGCGCGGGGAGGAAAAGAAATGGCGGGAAGACGGCGGCAGAGGTAGGCCGGCGGGGAACGGCCTCGTCCGTCCCGGGGGTGGGTGTGTGCGTTCGTCTGGGATTCGTTCCTTCGACTCATCCGGACGCCGGGCTCGCCCTGAGCCCCTCTCCCGGGCGGCGGGCGTGCCCGTTCCCTCACCCACCCACCCCGGCCCGGCCACCCCCCCCCCCCCCCCTTTCCCCCCAGAGAAAAAAAAGAAAAAATAGAAAGAAACGGAAAGAAAGCGCGTGGCGGGCTGGGGGTGGGTCCTCGGCCGGTTTCGGGGGGGGGGGGGGGGGGGGGGCGGGAGTTTGCGGGGACCGGTCGAAGCCATCGGGCCTGGCCCGCCGGAGGGAAGCGAGAGAGAAAAATTAAAAAAAAAAAAAAAAAGGAGGGTGGCGGGGGGGGGGGGGGGGGGAACCGAGGAGGGGGAGGGGGAGGAGGAGGGCGGAGTGGGAGGTGGTGGTGGTGGTGGGTAGGGGGGTGTGGGGGGGTGCGGGTGAGGTAGGGAGCTTAAAAAAGTAAAAAATGAAATTAAAAAGAAAAAAAAAAAAGGAGGCGGGAACGGCGAACAAACCCGGTCCGATCGGGCAGGGTGGGAGTCGGGTGGGTGGAGGGGGACGGGCACGGGCAGCGGCAAAAGAAAGGAAAGGCGGGAAGAAGAAATAACGGAAAACCCAAATCCCGCAGCTCTCTCGGCCAACGTCCCCCAAGAAGAAGGAAGGAAGGAACGGACGACCACCGAGCAAACGAGCGCTCGCACGGACGTCGGATGGACGTCTTCGAGAAGAAAGTAAGAGGGGCCGGGGGGCCGGGGGAGGGGACTAGGGTGGGAAAGAAAAGAGAGAAAGAAAGAAAGAGGTGGGGGGGGGGGGGGGGGAGGGGGGGGGCGGGAGAAAGAGAGAAAGAGAGAGAGAAAGAAGAATACGTCTACAGGTGCTGCAGAAAAGCGGGCCAGTCGGGCGGGGCACGTCCGGGAGAGGGCGGGTTAGGGCTAGGGTTAGGGTAGGCGGGCGAGGTTAGGGTAAGGGTCAGGTTTAGGCTTTGCGCGCTGGGAAGTTCAGGTGGCCGGCCGCGAGATCTACCCGTAAGCCCGTCGCGACCCCCTTCTTCCCAACGGAAGGGCGCGCCGGGCCGGGCCGGGCCTACTCAAACGCACGCGCGCGGGAGCGGGCGAGCGAGCAAGCGAGCAAGCAAGCAAATGGACGGGGAGACAGGCAGACGGATGGGTAGATAGATAAATATATGAATTAAGCCAATAACTAAAGAAAGAAACGGAAAAAAGTTCAAAAAAAATCAGAAAAACATACAAAAATTAAGAAGCTTCTGAAAAATCGAAAACAGAAAAGCAGGAACACGGAGGGGGAAAAAAAGAAAAGAAAAGAAAAAGAAAAAGAAAAGAAAAAGAAAGAAAGAAAGAAAGAAAGAAAGAAAGAAAGAAAGAAAGAAAGAAAGAAAGAAAGAAAGAAAGAAAGAAAAAGGAGGGGGGGGGGGGGGGCTCAGGCGGGCAGCCGCCAGCACGCACGCAAGCGAAAAGGTACGTAGGAAAATATTTTAATGGAATGAATAAATAAGGAGGAAAATTAAAAAAGAAAAAAAAAAAGAACTAAAAAAAAAGTTAGAAAAAGAGAAGCTGAAACGTTTGAAGCTAAACAAGACAACATAAAAACACAGGAAAAAATTAAATTAAAATTAAAAAAAAAAAAATCACGCACGCACGGGCGAGCGAGCGAGTGAGCGAGCGAGCAAGCCAAGCAATAAATAAACAAACAAATGGAAAAATATTGGGGGGGAATCGGAGAAACATCATATATAAATGGAAAAGTTTTAAAAAAGCTGAAAACGGCAGAAGTCTAAACGGAAAGAACCATAGGTAAAGAAAAATCACGTTGAGGCGAGTCCGGGCGGTGGGGGCCGAGGGGTGTTGGGTGGGGGGGGGGGGGGGGACGACGACGGGGCACGGGACGGACGTTAAGAGGAGGGGGGGGGGGGGGGGGGAATGCAGCGGCGGCTGTGGCGGCATACCGCCACCCCGTCACGACCGCCCGCGCCTCGGCGTGGGCCCGCCATCCCGAGCCGGGCCTACAAATAGGAAAACAAAAGATAAAATGAAATGAAAAGATCAGAACAACGAGGAAAGTCAAGGAACATTTAAAAAGGAAAAAAAAAAAACGAAATTAAAAATCGCATCTGCCTGGGAGAGGGAGGGTCAGGGGTCAAGGCTGGGGCCGGGGGCGGGGGGAGGGGGGGGGGTGCGTGTGCAGGGCGGGCGGGGGCAAGGAAGGCCTCAGGCGCCGGCCGCCGGCTCTACCCGCATCCCCGTCGCGACCTCCCGCGCCTCGCGAGGGCCTGCCGGGCCGGGCCGGGCCGGGCCTACGCACGCACGCGAGAGAGAGAGAGAGAGAGAGAGAGAGCCGACAAATCAATAAACAGAGAAATAAACAACTAGACAGAGGTTCAAAAAGCATTGGGAAAACGTACGCCCGCAAGCGAGGAAGCAAACAAACGAGCGAGCGAGCGAGCAAGCAGACAGGTACGTAGAAAAATATTTTTGATATTTTGAACGATGAGATGGGAAAGCTAAAAGAAATAAACATAAAAAAAGATTTCAAAAAATAGAAAAACAGAAGCTGAAACGTTCGAAGTTAAACGAGACGGAACAGAAGATAGAAAAGAAAGAAAGAAAACATAAAAACAAAGGAAAAAAATAAAAATGAAAAACGCAGCAAAAAAAAAGTAAAAATCACGCGCGCACGCTCGCTCGCACGCACGCACGTACGCACACGCGAGCCCACCAATAAATAAAGAAATGGAAAAATTAAAAAAAAATAAAAATAAAAATAAAAAAACTGGAAAACCATACGTAAATGGAGAAGTTTGTAAAAAGCTGAACAAAGCAAAAAAAAAAAGGTAGGTAAAGATAAATCGTGCGAGGCGAGTCCGGGGCGGGGGGTGGGGGGGGGAGAGGGGGAGGGGGGGAGGGGGGGCGAGGGGGTACGAGGGTTAAGCTCGGGGTGGGGCGCAGGGGCTGGGGGGGTGGGGCGGGAGGAGGAGGAGGAGGAGGAGGAGGAGGAGGAGGGGGAGGCGGCTGTGCCGGCATACCGCGACCCCCTCACGAGCACCCGCGCCTCGGCGTGGGCCCGCCATCCCAAGCCGGGCCTACGCACGCACGCACGCAAGCAGGCAGGCAGGCAGGCAGGCAGGCAGGCAGGCACTTAG
>NW_028325234.1:275000-282500 GCF_987193195.1 Phasianus colchicus | reverse complement strand
TCTCCGCGCTCGCTTTCTCTCTCGCTTTCTCCGCTTCGCGCCAGCGAGCGCTGCAGCCGGCTTCCCCCGTTCGTTCGATTGTTCTCTCTCGCCTTCTCGGGTTCGCCCTGGGCGGCGCGGGAGCCGGCTATTTCACCCGCACAGCTCTCTCTCGCCTTGCCCGGCTTTTTTTCGCCGCTCGCCCGGGAGACCGCCTTAACCCACCACCGAACGGCGGGACGGGGCGCGACGGACAAACCGAAGCGACCGGATCGACCACACGAACCGATGCCCCAGAGAGCCGCCGCCACCGCCGACCGCCGCCGAAACCCGTCTGGCCGGCCGGTCAACCCAGCTCGCGAGCGCCCGCTCACCACCGATCTCCGGAGCAGAGTCCGCACTCTCTCCTACCGACGAAAAGTAAAGGCATCCGAAAAGAAAGCTCCACGGACGACGACGCCGACTACCGGCAAAGGCTCCGACAGCAGCCGACCTTTACCTCGACATAACTGGAGGCAGAGAATTAGAGCGACGCCTCTGGCCGCACCGTAGCAGCAGCGCCCCCCCCACACACAAAAGACGCGAACAGCCGCCGGAGCCGGGTAGACGTGGCCGCCGCTGCCGGGCCGGCGCCGCAGCGACCCCAGGCCGCTTGAGCCGCGCCATGCAGCCGCGCGGAGCCGGGTTAGACTCGTCCGCCGATGCCGGAACTGCGCCGCAGCGACCCCAGGACGGCTGCAGTCGCGCAATGAAGCTTCGCGGAGCCGGGTAGACGTGGCCGCAGCTGCCGGGACGGCTCCGCGGCGAAGCCGGGCCGGCTGCGCCGCTCCAGGCAGCCGCGCGGAGCCGGGCTGACGTGGCCGCGGCTACCGGGCCGCCGCTGCGACCCCAGTCGTCTGCGGGAGGCCAGGCAGCCTCCCGGAGCCGGGTAGACGTGGCCGCCGCTGCCGGAACGGCGCCGCAGCGACCCCATGCCGGCTACGCCTCGCCATGCAGCCTCGCGGAGCCGGGTAGATGTGGCCGCCGCTGCCGGGCCGGCGCCGCAGCGACCCCTGGGCGGCTGCGCCGCGCCAGGCAGCAGTGCGGAGCCGGGTAGACGTGGCCGCCGATGCCGGAACGGCGCCGCAGCGACCCCAGGCCGGCTACGCCTCGCCATGCAGCCTCGCGGAGCCGGGTAGACGTGGCCGCCGCTGCCGGGCCGGCTCCGCAGCGACCTCTTCCCGCTGCGGGAGACCAAGGAAACCGCGCGGAGCCGGGTAGACGTGGCCGCCGCTGCCGAAAAGGCGCCGCAGCGACACCAGGCTGGTTGAGCCGCGCCAGGCAGCCGCGCGGAGCCGGGTAGACGTGGCCGCTGCTGCCGGAACGGCGCCGCAGCGACCCCAGGCCGGCTACGCCGCGCCGTGCAGCCGCGCGGAGCCGGGTAGACGTGGCCGCCGCTGCCGGGCCGGCGCCGCAGCGACCCCAGGCCGGTTGAGCCGCGCCAGGCAGCCGCGCGGAGCCGGGTAGACTCGTCCGCCGAATGCCGTAACGGCGCCGCAGCGACCCCAGGACGGCTGCAGTCGCGCCATGCAGCTTCGCGGAGTCGGGCTGACGTGGCCGCCGCCGCCGGGCCGCCGCCGCAGCGACCCCAGGCCGTCTGCGGGAGACCAGGCAACCGCGCGGAGCCGGGTAGACGTGGCCGCCGCTGCCGGAACGGCGCCGCAGCGACCCCAGGCCGGTTGAGCCGCGCCGTACAGCTTCGCGGAGCCGGGTAGACGTGGCCGCCGCAGCCGGGGCGGCGCCGCAGCGACCCCAGGCCGGCTACGCCGCGCCATGCAGCCTCGCGGAGCCGGGTAGACGTGGCCGCCGCTGCCGGGCCGGCGCCGCAGCGACCCCTGGGCGGCTGCGCCGCGCCAGGCAGCCGCGCGGAGCCGGGTAGACGTGGCCGCCGATGCCGGAACGGCGCCGCAGCGACCCCAGGCCGGCTACGCCGCGCCATGCAGCCTCGCGGAGCCGGGTTAGACTCGTCCGCCGATGCCGGGACTGCGCCGCAGCGACCCCAGGACGGCTGCAGTCGCGCAATGAAGCTTCGCGGAGCCGGGTAGACGTGGCCGCCGCTGCCGGGACGGCTCCGTAGCGACCTCTGGCCCGCTGCGGGAGACCAGGCAACCGCGCGGAGCCGGGTAGACGTGGCCGCCGCAGCCGGGACGGCGCCGCAGCGACCCCTGGGCGGCTGCGCCGCGCCAGGCAGCCGCGCGGAGCCGGGTAGACGTGGCCGCCTCTGCCGGGCCGGCGCCGCAGCGACCCCAGGCCGGCCACGCCTCGCCATGCAGCCTCGCGGAGCCGGGTAGACGTGGCCGCCGCTGCCGGGCCGGCGCCGCAGCGACCCCAGGCCGGTTGAGCCGCGCCAGGCAGCCGCGCGGAGCCGGGTAGACTCGTCCGCCGATGCCGGGCCGGCGCCGCAGCGACCCCAGGCCGTCTGCGGGAGACCAGGCAACCGCGCGGAGCCGGGTAGACGTGGCCGCAGCTCCCGGAACGGCGCCGCAGCGACCCCAGGCCGGTTGAGCCGCGCCATGCAGCTTCGCGGAGCCGGGTAGACGTGGCCGCCGCCGCCGGGCCGGCGCCGCAGCGACCCCAGGCCGGTTGAGCCGCGCCAGGCAGCCGCGCGGAGCCGGGTAGACGTGGCCGCCGCTGCCGGGCCGGCGCCGCAGCGACCCCAGGCCGGTTGAGCCGCGCCATGCAGCCTCGCGGAGCCGGGTAGACGTGGCCGCCGATGCCGGAACGGCGCCGCAGCGACCCCAGGCCGGCTACGCCGCGCCATGCAGCTTCGCGGAGCCGGGTAGACGTGGCCGCGGCTGCCGGGCCGCCGCCGCAGCGACCCCAGGCCGGTTGAGCCGCGCCATGCAGCCGCGCGGAGCCGGGTAGACTTGTCCGCCGATGCCGGAACTGCGCCCCAGCGACCCCAGGACGGCTGCAGTCGCGAAATGCAGCTTCGCGGAGCCGGGTAGACGTGGCCGCCGCTGCCGGGACGGCTCCGCAGCGACGCCGGGCCCGCTGCGCCGCACAAGGAAGCCGCGCGGAGTCGGGCTGACGTGGCCGCGGCTGCTGGGCCGGCGCCGCAGCGACCCCAGGCCGTCTGCGGGAGGCCAGGCAGCCTCCCGGAGCCGGGTAGACGTGGCCGCCGCTGCCGGGACGGCTCCGTAGCGACCTCTGGCCCGCTGCGGGAGACCAGGCAACCGCGCGGAGCCGGGTAGACGTGGCCGCCGCAGCCGGGACGGCGCCGCAGCGACCCCTGGGCGGCTGCGCCGCGCCAGGCAGCCGCGCGGAGCCGGGTAGACGTGGCCGCCTCTGCCGGGCCGGCGCCGCAGCGACCCCAGGCCGGCCACGCCTCGCCATGCAGCCTCGCGGAGCCGGGTAGACGTGGCCACCGCTGCCGGCCCGGCGCCTCAGCGACCCCTGGGCGGCCGCGCCGGGCCAGGCAGCCGCGCGGAGCCGGCTAGACGTGGCCGCCGCAGCCGGGCCGGCGCCGCAGCGACCCCTGGGCGGCTGCGCCGCGCCAGGCAGCCGCGCGGAGCCGGGTAGACGTGGCCGCCGATGCCGGAACGGCGCCGCAGCGACCCCAGGCCGGCCACGCCTCGCCATGCAGCCTCGCGGAGCCGGGTAGACGTGGCCGCCGCTGCCGGGACGGCGCCGCAGCGACCCCTGGGCGGCTGCAGCCGCGCCATGCAGCCTCGCGGAGCCGGGTAGACGTGGCCGCCGCTGCAGGAACGGCGCCGCAGCGACCCCAGGCCGGCTACGCCTCGCCATGCAGCCTCGCGGAGCCGGGTAGACGTGGCCGCCGCGGCCGGGCCGGCTCCGCAGCGACCTCTGGCCCGCTGCGGGAGACCAGGCAACCGCGCGGAGCCGGGCTGACGTGGCCGCCGCTGCCTGGCCGGCGCCGCAGCGACCTCCGGCCGTCCGTTTTTGCCGACCTCTCCTTGCCGCTGCGGACCGGCGGAGCCGCGCCGAGCCGTATAGACCGCGCGCAGTCCGGCCGCCGCCGCGGCAGCGACCGGGTTGTTCGGCGCTCGCCTGGGCCTTGCCGTCTTTCCGTCGTACCCGAGCCGCCGCCGCCGCCGCCGCCGCCTCCGCCTCGGTTCGACCGAGTCGGTCGCTCCCGGGCCGGCCCGTTCCTGGCGTACTCGGGCTCCGCGTGTCGGCGGCTGGCGCGGCCGGCCGCCCCCGCTCTGAGGGGCGTCCGGCCGCGTTCGGCGCGGTTCGGTGCGGGGTCCGCATTGCGGCCGCCGCGGCTCGGGGTCCGGCGGAGGCCCCTTCTCGTTCGTCTCGCGTGCGTTTGTTTGTCTGTCCGTTCGTTTGTTTATTTTACCGGCGCGTGTTTGCGTGCGCGTTCGCTCGTTTGACACTTTTCGTTTGATTCCCTTTTCGCTCGGTGGCCCGGTAGCTCTTCGCGCCGGGTGTTCGGAGTCGGGTATTTCTAACCCGATCCGCCCGCGGCTTGCGGGGTGGGGGTGGTGATGGTGTGTGTTTGTGTTTTGGGCGGGGAGGGCGCTTTTCCCGCTCGCCGCTATGTCCCCCGCTTCCTCCCCCCACTCCCCACCCCCGCCCCCCCCGCCCCACTCCCCCTCTGCGGAAGCGCGCAGGCGCCGGCGGGTCCCCGCCCGCGCGTAGCGGGGCGGGCGGGAAACGTCCGGCGGGCTCGCGACGGGATCGGCCGCTCGTGTCAGCGCGGGGAGGAAAAGAAATGGCGGGAAGACGGCGGCAGAGGTAGGCCGGCGGGGAACGGCCTCGTCCGTCCCGGGGGTGGGTGTGTGCGTTCGTCTGGGATTCGTTCCTTCGACTCATCCGGACGCCGGGCTCGCCCTGAGCCCCTCTCCCGGGCGGCGGGCGTGCCCGTTCCCTCACCCACCCACCCCGGCCCGGCCACCCCCCCCCCCCCCCCTTTCCCCCCAGAGAAAAAAAAGAAAAAATAGAAAGAAACGGAAAGAAAGCGCGTGGCGGGCTGGGGGTGGGTCCTCGGCCGGTTTCGGGGGGGGGGGGGGGGGGGGGGCGGGAGTTTGCGGGGACCGGTCGAAGCCATCGGGCCTGGCCCGCCGGAGGGAAGCGAGAGAGAAAAATTAAAAAAAAAAAAAAAAAGGAGGGTGGCGGGGGGGGGGGGGGGGGGAACCGAGGAGGGGGAGGGGGAGGAGGAGGGCGGAGTGGGAGGTGGTGGTGGTGGTGGGTAGGGGGGTGTGGGGGGGTGCGGGTGAGGTAGGGAGCTTAAAAAAGTAAAAAATGAAATTAAAAAGAAAAAAAAAAAAGGAGGCGGGAACGGCGAACAAACCCGGTCCGATCGGGCAGGGTGGGAGTCGGGTGGGTGGAGGGGGACGGGCACGGGCAGCGGCAAAAGAAAGGAAAGGCGGGAAGAAGAAATAACGGAAAACCCAAATCCCGCAGCTCTCTCGGCCAACGTCCCCCAAGAAGAAGGAAGGAAGGAACGGACGACCACCGAGCAAACGAGCGCTCGCACGGACGTCGGATGGACGTCTTCGAGAAGAAAGTAAGAGGGGCCGGGGGGCCGGGGGAGGGGACTAGGGTGGGAAAGAAAAGAGAGAAAGAAAGAAAGAGGTGGGGGGGGGGGGGGGGGGAGGGGGGGGGCGGGAGAAAGAGAGAAAGAGAGAGAGAAAGAAGAATACGTCTACAGGTGCTGCAGAAAAGCGGGCCAGTCGGGCGGGGCACGTCCGGGAGAGGGCGGGTTAGGGCTAGGGTTAGGGTAGGCGGGCGAGGTTAGGGTAAGGGTCAGGTTTAGGCTTTGCGCGCTGGGAAGTTCAGGTGGCCGGCCGCGAGATCTACCCGTAAGCCCGTCGCGACCCCCTTCTTCCCAACGGAAGGGCGCGCCGGGCCGGGCCGGGCCTACTCAAACGCACGCGCGCGGGAGCGGGCGAGCGAGCAAGCGAGCAAGCAAGCAAATGGACGGGGAGACAGGCAGACGGATGGGTAGATAGATAAATATATGAATTAAGCCAATAACTAAAGAAAGAAACGGAAAAAAGTTCAAAAAAAATCAGAAAAACATACAAAAATTAAGAAGCTTCTGAAAAATCGAAAACAGAAAAGCAGGAACACGGAGGGGGAAAAAAAGAAAAGAAAAGAAAAAGAAAAAGAAAAGAAAAAGAAAGAAAGAAAGAAAGAAAGAAAGAAAGAAAGAAAGAAAGAAAGAAAGAAAGAAAGAAAGAAAGAAAAAGGAGGGGGGGGGGGGGGGCTCAGGCGGGCAGCCGCCAGCACGCACGCAAGCGAAAAGGTACGTAGGAAAATATTTTAATGGAATGAATAAATAAGGAGGAAAATTAAAAAAGAAAAAAAAAAAGAACTAAAAAAAAAGTTAGAAAAAGAGAAGCTGAAACGTTTGAAGCTAAACAAGACAACATAAAAACACAGGAAAAAATTAAATTAAAATTAAAAAAAAAAAAATCACGCACGCACGGGCGAGCGAGCGAGTGAGCGAGCGAGCAAGCCAAGCAATAAATAAACAAACAAATGGAAAAATATTGGGGGGGAATCGGAGAAACATCATATATAAATGGAAAAGTTTTAAAAAAGCTGAAAACGGCAGAAGTCTAAACGGAAAGAACCATAGGTAAAGAAAAATCACGTTGAGGCGAGTCCGGGCGGTGGGGGCCGAGGGGTGTTGGGTGGGGGGGGGGGGGGGGGACGACGACGGGGCACGGGACGGACGTTAAGAGGAGGGGGGGGGGGGGGGGGGAATGCAGCGGCGGCTGTGGCGGCATACCGCCACCCCGTCACGACCGCCCGCGCCTCGGCGTGGGCCCGCCATCCCGAGCCGGGCCTACAAATAGGAAAACAAAAGATAAAATGAAATGAAAAGATCAGAACAACGAGGAAAGTCAAGGAACATTTAAAAAGGAAAAAAAAAAAACGAAATTAAAAATCGCATCTGCCTGGGAGAGGGAGGGTCAGGGGTCAAGGCTGGGGCCGGGGGCGGGGGGAGGGGGGGGGGTGCGTGTGCAGGGCGGGCGGGGGCAAGGAAGGCCTCAGGCGCCGGCCGCCGGCTCTACCCGCATCCCCGTCGCGACCTCCCGCGCCTCGCGAGGGCCTGCCGGGCCGGGCCGGGCCGGGCCTACGCACGCACGCGAGAGAGAGAGAGAGAGAGAGAGCCGACAAATCAATAAACAGAGAAATAAACAACTAGACAGAGGTTCAAAAAGCATTGGGAAAAACGTACGCCCGCAAGCGAGGAAGCAAACAAACGAGCGAGCGAGCGAGCAAGCAGACAGGTACGTAGAAAAATATTTTTGATATTTTGAACGATGAGATGGGAAAGCTAAAAGAAATAAACATAAAAAAAGATTTCAAAAAATAGAAAAACAGAAGCTGAAACGTTCGAAGTTAAACGAGACGGAACAGAAGATAGAAAAGAAAGAAAGAAAACATAAAAACAAAGGAAAAAAATAAAAATGAAAAACGCAGCAAAAAAAAAGTAAAAATCACGCGCGCACGCTCGCTCGCACGCACGCACGTACGCACACGCGAGCCCACCAATAAATA